>NW_015170282.1:484704-497300 GCF_001447785.1 Gekko japonicus | reverse complement strand
AGTTCCCCGAGAGAAAATGGGACTTTTTGGGGCGGGGGGTAGACTCTGTGGCGTTATACCCTGCCAAGGTCCCTCCCGTCCCCAGGCTCCACCCCTCCAAAATCACCACATATTTCTCAACCCAGAGCTTAGAAAATGGCCATGTTAGATAGGGTTGGCAGATCTGGGTTGAGAAATACGTGGAGATTTTGGAGGGATGAAGCCTGCGCAGATGGTCAGTGCTGAAAGGGCTCTTTGGCCCTTTCGAAGGCCACTGGTCTAGTACTTCTGTACGGACTAGTGCTTGCAGTGTCACCCATAAGGCGCTAAAGCCTCCTGAAGCTTTACTTTAAATGTAGTTCAAAATGATATTTGAATACATTCTGAACTCTTTGTCATAGTTTTCATCAGACATCCAGGTTGCTGTATGAGGCTCTAGCTTGTCATCATCTTAAAATAATCCTGTGTGGCAGGCAATGCTCCCTCTAAGCGGTGGAGTCTTGTGAGCCAAAATTCTACTTGGTGAGCTACTGGCACTGAAGTTGTGAGCGAGCGATGTGGCTCCTGCATAAATTAGTTTGCCCTGGAGCCATCCTTCCTGAGCGACGACAGAACTGTGTGAGCCAGAGGCTAAAAAACTGTGAGCTGGCTCACACGAAGTCAGCTTAGAGGGAACATTGGTGGCAGGTTTGTCTGAGAAATGGTCACGTAGTCTGAGAAATGGCCCGGGGGATTTTTGTAGCCTTGTGGGCATTTGAACCTGGGCCTCCACATCTGGACTGAACACTTCTACAGTACGCTGATTTCCCAGAGTAATGCCCCTGCTATTTTTCAGTCCATTTGGTCTGTAGTTTTTTGAAGTCTTTGTGTTCTTGTCTTCAATAGACATCTTCCCTAATCACATTTCCTATTTTGACAAATTAAAAAAAAAACCATATCCAGTGCTTTATATATATCAAGCCTTACTTCCCCCATTCCAATCGTAAATTTTTAAAAAAGTTGTAGCATTTATTCTAACTCTGGGCCTGTGCTGTGAAGTGTGAAGTTTATATATTACATTAGACATTTTTGCTTCTGGACTACCATCAATTAAGACATAAATGAGATTATATCAATAGCATTTCACGTCATGCTCTAATAGTTCTTCAGAAGTGGAAGGACTCTGTTTGCTGTCCTCTAAAACTGATTCATTTTGTACTCCAGTATAATGAGGCCAGCCAGGGGTAGTTCTTCTTCAAGAAGCCCTCAGTAAGGATCATAATTGGAAAACGTCTTTTGTCAGAGGGATTTAGCTTCATAATTTGTCAGAATGGAGTTTTGTGTCCTATTAAAAAACCAGCAAAAGAAATCTGATGATGTATTCGAAAGACAGCTATCCCACTGTCCTGCTTACAAAGCACTCTGGTGGCTTGTGAAGAGAACAAAATAATCTATATATCTAATTCTCAACAGTCCCCTTGGTGTGCAGATACCTAGTTCCTCAGATAGGGGGCACACTCTCCCCCAAAAGGGTTTTCTAGAGACTCAGGGGTCTCTATGGTTCTGCAGAAAAATCCAAAAAGTTTAAAAAAAAACTTGGGGAGGATTGAGTCTCCCCCAAATACCTTTTGAAATGGCCGCCGCAGGGATCTACTCCAGGCCTCACTTTATCGATAGTGATAAACTGCCTGATAGCCAGAGAGAGACCCACACATGCAGAGAGGGAAGGAAGCAAAAAGTAGAACTGGATCTGGGATTGGGGAGGATTCCTCCTGCAGTATGAATGGCTAAATAGCAGGGGGGTTGGAGCCAGGCCTGGAACTAGGATTACCCGCTCCAGGTTGGGAGATTCCTGGTGAAATCTGAGGAGTACAGAGTTTGGGGAGAGGAGAGGCCTCACCTAGATAGAATACCATAGAGCCCACTCATTTTCTCCAGAGGGACAGATATCTCTTGTCTGGAGTTCAGTTGTAATTCTGGGGGGACCTCCAGGTCTCACCTGGAGGCTGGCAATCTTAGGCATAGCAGCACCCTCTGGGTGACTTGATACTGCCTGACTTGTGAGTCTCCACTTGTATCAAATAAAAAACAATACTTCTAATTAAATTAATAATTAAAAATTAGTTTACTGTTTCCCGTTTATGGAGGATGGGGGGTTTATAACACCAAACTCTCCAGAATGCGTAAATTAGAACAAGTTCTGTATTTTTAAAAACTTAGTCCCTGATACAAAAATTAATTTACTGGTAGCTCCTTTTGCAAGGGGGAAAAGCAGCCATCCTTACGGAGTCTGACATGGATGCAATGGCTTGGCTCCTATATTATCAAGAACCAGTGTGGTGTAGTGGTTGGAGTGTCAGACTAGGATCTGGGAATCCCAGATCTCTGCCATGGAAGCTTGCTGGATGATCTTGGGCCAGTCACACTCTTAGCCTATCCTACCTCACAGGGTGATTGTGAGGATAAAATGGTAAAGGGGTGAATGATGGGGCCCCCATTGGGGGAAAAAGGCAGGGAGTATAAATGAAGTAAATAAAACAAAATTATGCAAATGCAACAACACTCTTGAAAGCAACTTTCTGGCCTCCCTCCTCCCTCTGTAGTCTGCTTTGCCTCCCAAAATGCCCCCCTTGGTTTAGTGGACCCCTGAGGACACTGTGGAGTGTGAATAGGGGGTCTGCAATAGAAAGAGGCCTAACCAGGAGGGTTTTTTACTTCATTTATACCCCACATTTCTCCCCAGTAGAGACCCAGCATGGCTGTTATCCTCACAACCAGCCCTGTGAAGTAGGTCAGGCTGAGAGCATGCAACTGGCCCAAGGTGAGCTTCTGTGGCAGATTGGAGGTTTGAACCTGGGTTTCCCAGAGCCTAGTCCAGCAATGTCATTACTGCACCATGCTGGCTCTGATCGGCCCTCTCCCTGGTGTGGTTTGCCATTTCTATGCAGCCCGTCAACCGTGATGTTCTTGAGATGGTATTACAAGCTAAAAGCAGGGGTTTTTGTTGTTAGCCATTCAGTTGTGTCCTTGGCGATTCTATGGGCCTGCTGTCTCCACATTTTCCGATCTTGTACTGTTTCTTTGAGTCGTTCCATGCTCAGGCTGGTGTTGACTTTTATGGTGTCTAGCCACCGTGTTCTTTGGCGGCCCTGTTTTCTTTAGCTGCTAACCAATCCAAGCATAATTGGTTTTTCTAGTGAGTTCTTCTGCATGACATGGCCAAAATAACTCAGTCGCAGTTTTAGGATTTTTCATTCCAATGACATATCTGTTTTTATGTGCCCCAATACTTGCTTGTTTGTCACCTTTGCTGTCCAAGGAATGCACAGGAGCCTTCTCCAGCACCACAGCTCAAATGAGTCAATTTTCCTCCTGTCTTGCTTCTTCAGGGTCCAACTTTTGGAGCGATAGGTTACTATGGGAAACACAGTAGCACAGACTAATCTGCATTTGGTTGACAGGCTGATGTCCTTACTCTTCCATATTCGATTTATGTTCATCATTGCTGTGCGACCCAGCGTGATTCGATGTTTTATTTCGGGACTGCATTCACCGTTTTGTTTGATCTGTGATCCTAAGAAAGTGAATTCTTCCACACATTTGATCTCTTCATCGTCAACTGTTATTTTGAAGTTTCTCTTCTTGGTGGTCATGAACTTGGTCATTTTGATGTTTAGGAAGAGGCCAAACTTCTCACTTTCCTCTTTGATTTTCTTGATCAGGTATTCCAGGCCTCCTTTAGTTTCTGAGAGGAGGGTTGTGTGATCAGCATAGTCATCAAAACAATCTAGACTATTAAAATCAGCAGCAGCAGTAAGAGCACTAAAACAATGAAATACAAAGGTAGCAGCAATGATTTATTTAAAAAACACAGTACAGCAGCTAAAACTATAGCATACACAATAATTCAGTTTAGCAACAGTCATAAAAATGATCAGATTAGTGGTACAATAGTCACTAGTCTCTCCCGCATGGCTTTAACCATAGTCTTACATCTGCACAGGTAGCCCACGGTCAGTTATTAAAATTTTGGTGATTCCAGCTGTGCATTAGGGGGAGATTGCACTATGTGCAGTTGTCTCAATACAGACGGTCACCATTTTTTCTGAAGAAGGTAATGTGTATATTTTATAGCTTTGGTGTGTACAGTGAGAAACCTGGAGCTAAAATATAAGTGCCATTGTACACATATTGCATCGCGTATTGCCTGAGTGTCCTTTAACATGTAGCCATGGCTCTACTTGTTCATCTTCCTGGCAGTGTTCCACATGTCTGTGCTGCCCGCTCAACCACCTGAACATCTGACAGCACATCCACGTGTTCAGCTGGTTACAAGTCCATTTCCTTGCTATTGTTTCTTCAACCACTTGATGGCCTAATTGTAAAACCTGTGGTTGGAGAACACAGGAACGGTAGCACATGTGATTGCAGCGGTGAATGCACAGCAGAAGGGTAAGAAACACATGAGTTCCCAAGCACTGGAGCAAACTCACATTCAGTGTCACTTACAGTCTGGCTCTCAGGGTTTGGGGGGGGAGGGTCTCGGGTATACCAAACCTGGAAAACACACGTGTTGCCCTTCCATTGCAAAACAGTAGCCTGGTACAGGCACTTCCCCTACATTTTCACTTACCGCGTGGGGAGGCAGTAGTTGGGTTCAAACATGCTAACCTCCGTGTCATTGCCACGCGGTCTGCTCGGGATAGCTGCATGAAGAAATGGGCCTGTTGCCCTCCGGGGCGGAGGGTCAAAGACTCTGGACACCCACCACCCCCACCTGCATGGACGGCAGGGCACGCGGGTTGCCCAAGCCCCACGTCCCGCATCTCATGCCGCAAAAAAAGAAAGAAAAAAGAAAAGGGCCTCTGTGTGTGCCCCCTCCCCGTGATCAGTGATGTTGGTTTTGGAATGTTGCTGATCCCTGGGCAAGAGGGTGTGTGTGTGGCACCTCCTCCACATGTGCACTTAATGCAGACCACTTGAAGATTGTGTTGAGATAGGGGGCAGGTCCAGTGAACTAGTGCCCACAGTTCCCTCTGTATGTTGAGTGAACATGTGGTGGGTGCGTGTGTCTGTATCGAGCTAGTGAGTTCTGAATGTCATAGATAGTGTGGTTTTTTATTACCTAAGCTTGGAACACCAAATTTGTAATGACCAGAGTTTTGTATCCAAGATCTTATTTATAGCCTGCCTTTCCCATTTGGGGGCCCTTTTCCGCATTCTAATTTTACTTGATGGTGAGTTCCTACTGTTTTTTTTGGGGGGGGGGGTCTTTTCTGCTTGAGTTTTGCTCCATCTGGTGGTTGATTCGATATCACGCAGGTTTTTTCCAGCATATCTCCCTGCAGATTTAAATTGCAAGATTTTTTTTAAAGACTATTGTTAGAATTGATCCCAAGGAATTGGAACGATTTCATGTTCCTGTTTGTCATGTACAGACAGAGTTTTTCTAGTTAGGACCAAGTGTAAGCACTCGTTTAGTAAGTAGACGCAGGAGAAAGAATTATGTAAAAGCTTGTAACGCTGCATGATGGAGTAAGTATGCTTTTCCTACTGGCGAGGTTATAGGAGGCTTCTCGTTTTTTAGTGTTTGTGCATGTGGTCTTTCAAAGCAGTGTTTCTGATAAAAATGCATTTGTTCAATTAACTGAATAATAGTAACAGGGGATGGTCATAGCCAGGGGTCATTTCGTAGAAAAAGAGGTGCAGGAGCCTCATTAGCATAACTTATTTGCATATGCCACACCCCCTGACATCACCGGAAGTGTGTCAGAAGGCAACACCCACCACTCAGGCTCCACTGGACTGTTTTGGATTGCTAGCTATTGGGGGGGGGGACACGCACAGATCTGCCCTCACAGAGGAGGGAGAGCTTGTACCTGAAGGCAAGCTGGGGGGGCTCTGCAACTTACCTGGCTGCTTCTTGCTCCTCCTGGCCTGACTGAGGGCTGCTGGGAGCAGGGAGCGGGGCTTGTTACATGTGCCCGCCCCCTGGGCTCCTTACTGCCGGAGCTCCGCTCCTGTGCGCGCCCACAGGAAATGACCCCTGGTCATAGACACTTATTTCAATATTTTAATGTTAATATTTTTTATTTGTTATTATATTGTTTTTACCTTGTTGGTTTTAGTGTTGTAAGTCACCACGAGACCCTTTGGGTGAGTGGCAACTAAGGAATCTAATAAATAAATGTGTGTTAGTGGCCAGTCTGTTCTGTAAGCCATGTAGGCTGAAACTAATGCAAGCTGTAACTTTTGTATATCAGGATGGAGCAACACTGTTTGGATCTTATGTCAGATCGTGGCAGTGTGTTGGTGTTCTTACCAGGTGAGTTCTGAAATTCTTTTTTTCTGACAACCAGCTGTTTGCTTTTATTAAAATGTCCACTTCAGTATAGAAAAGAGCAAGAGTCCAGTAGCACCTTAAAGACTAACAAAATTTGTGGCAGGGTGTGAGCTTTCATGAGTCACTGCTCACTTCTTCAGATATCTCTACCTGTATACAATGTTCCCTCTAAGCTGTGGAGTCTTGTGAACAAAAATTCTACTTTGTGAGCTATTGGCTTTGGAGGTGTGAGTGAGCTATTTGGCTACTGCATAAATTAGTCTGCTCTGGAGCCCTCCTTCCTGAGCTAAGACAAAAAGGTGTGAGCTGGAGGCTAAAAAACTGTGAGCTAGCTCACACTAACTCAGCTTAGAGGGAACACTTCCTGTACAGTACCTGTAAAGTTTGCACCACTGACCGTAATAAAATGAATGAATGAATGTTGTTAGTCTTTAAGGTGCTATTGAGCTCTTGCACTTTTCTTCTGCTACAGACACGGCTATCCTACAGACACGGCTACCTATCTTGATCCACTTCAGTATAGTTACTCTTGCAAACACTTCAGGACTTGGAATGGGAAACAAGGTTTCAGACTGAGAATCTGGTTAAGCCGTCATGGTTTGCACATTCTCAGGCCTTGGAAGTCTCTTCCATGTAAGAAGTTATGAATATCAGTCCCTGTGACTGATAGAATGCTTCTGGATTAGCCAAACCTGCCTAAAATAATAGATAGATCTTTTGCTGGCAGCTATTTGACATTATGGATTAGAAAAAACTTCTTAGGCCTAGATTAATTTTTAAAAACTTATTTATATATTTAAATATCTGTCCCATTTTTTCCATGCCCCTCAAGGTGGCTTACAAAATCAATCAAAACATTGCAATCTAAGACATATAAAATAAAACTTCAGATAACCCCTCTCTCCAGTATACAAAGAGTCCCGCTGGATCAGGTCACCTAGCTCATCATCCTGTTTCTCCCAATGGCCAAAAGTCCGCCCCCATTTGACCCCCAGCACTGATACTCAGAGGTATACTGCCTCTGAACATCGAAGTCCCATTGATGCATCATGGCTGCTATCCATAGATGAATTTATTCTCCATGTGCTTGTCTCATCCCTTTTTAAGGCTGCCTAAGATAGCAGTCATCTCTAGGGATGGGCACGAACCAAACCATGAAGCAAAACTCATCACAAATTTTGCCCTGTTCTTGGCTTGTGAACAGAAGTTTGTGACAGGTCTACCATCACGAACATTCATTAACTTTTAAAGCAGTTTGTGGTGGTTTTTGGATAGAGCACAAAGCAAGGGTTTAAAGGGACTCCACGTCCCTTCAAAGTCCTGCTTTCTGTTCCCTGCAAAAACTACAGAAACAGCTGAGCGTTCCCCACCACTCAGCCATTTTAGGCTGTCTTGTGCAGTCTCTTCAAAGTTTAAAGGGACTGCAGAAGTCAGCTCAAAAAACAGCTGTTTCAGGCTGTCTTGTGCAGTCCCTTTAAACTTTAAAGGGTATTTTTGAGTTGTCTACTGCAGTCCCTTTAAACTTTAAAGGGACTGCAGTAGGCAACCCAAAAAATAGCTAAGCCAGTGGGGAACAGTCTCCCCACCGGTCAGCTGTTTTGGGCTCTTATATGCAGTCCTTTTATTATTATTTTTTTTTATAAAGATTTTATTGACTCCCCTAAAAAGGGGAGGAGTTTCGCTTAAAAAGAAAGATAAGGAGGGTATATAGTGGGAGAAAGAGAAAGCTGAGTGATGTATTAACTGTTAGATTAAACTGTTAGTAATGTCCAATCATCAAAGGCTTCTTCTGCGTGTTGTCAAACATCTTTTTTCCATTCCAGTTACTTTCTATGTTAATTTGTTAGTAATGTTCCTTTGAATTTCTGTTAAAAAGTCTCTTCAAGGCACATTCAGAACCGCTTCTTTAACGCGCTGGTTACTTTTCCCCTCTCAGTGACGGGAGGGGCTTCCTCTGTTTTTCTCTTGCCTCCGGCTTCTTCCCCTCCTCCTTCGGGTCGCTGTTAACTCTTTCAGTTCCTGTGCTGTAAGCTGTCTTCCTTTCATGCCATGCCCGGAGATCTCCAGCTTTGAGAATGGTATTAATTTCAATTTCGCTTTTATCCGCTCCCAATCCCTTCGCTGGATTCTCCTCTTCAATTGTTGACTTTTATAAGCGCTCATGAGGCACTTTTCGCTGTCACAATTCAAGCTTTTCTTTTCCTTCACAATCCCCGTTGGATTCATAGCCATACACAGTCCAAATATTAAACAGCCGGCACTCACGTTGACACAAACGCCCAGACGGAAGTCCCTCCCTTCTCCCCCGCTTGTCTTTACCCAGCTCCGACATCTTGTTTTTTTATTTTTAGTAAAGTTTTTAAAATGCGCTCCAGGGAAACAAAACCTCTTGCTTATTTTCAAGTACATCAAAGGAAAACATCACTATTCGCTCAGTCCATTCCCCCCCTCTTTTCTTTTTTTTCTTTCTCGCTTATAGAGGATTAATCTCCTCATTTTCCGCTGAAGGGGGGGGGAAACGTTCTTTTTCTCTATATTTTGACAACTCACAGTTACGCCAGTCTTTTCTTTTCCATTTTTTTCGGATATTCGCTTCATCACTCGGTGACGCCCGGTGGTTCCGCTAAACCCCGTAGAACGGGGTCGCTCACGCAGCAAGGTCCAAAGGGGCAGGGCATGGCGAGAGTCTCAATCTCCGATCTTTCGACCGAAAGAGAGACTCCCCCCTGGAACGCCCTAAAGCGCCCCGGATCCGAGCTCCTCTCATCTGAGGGGCTCGTTCGGGTCTCCGCTTGCGCGGATTCCCTCCTCCACCGCGGGCGGGCAAGGCGCCCTCGGGAGCGACCCGAGGATGCGTCTGCCTTTCGCGGGAGCCAGACCGGAATCCTTATATGCAGTCCTTTTAGATGGGTGTGCTTAAAGGGTCTGCACAAGGAAACCCAATATAGCTGAGCCTGCGAAGAGAAGTTTCCCCGCCAGCCAGCTTCATACTCTCTTGTGCAGCCTCTTTAAATGGGGCTACACAAGGGAGCCCAATACAGCTGAGCCCACAGGGAGAAATCTAAAGGGGCTGCACAAGAGTGCCCAAAGCAGAGACTTTTCTCTGAGGGCTCAGCTGTATTGGGCTCCCTTGTGCTGTCCCTTTAAATGCTCCCATCTAAAGGGACTGAAGAAGGGAATCCAAAACAGCTGTCCAGTGGGGAGTTTAAAGGGACTGAACAAGACAGCCCAAAACAGCTGAGCAGTGAGGAGCAGGCTGCTCCTTGCTGCTCAGCTGTTTTTTGGGGGTTCTGCAAACCCCACTGAAAAGGACTGCAGTCCCTTTCAATGGGCTTTGTGGGAACACAAACCACAAACTGGTTTGGTTTGTGAACAGACCTACTGGTTCAGTTTGTTATTTGGTTCGTGTTTCGGCCACAAACCGAACCGCACCTTCCCAGTTCGTGCCCACCCCTAGTCATCGTTGCGTCCTCTCATCAAGCTTTACAAGTTAACCAAACTATGTGTAGAAAGTTTCAGAGGGTAGTCATGTTGAAGTGCAGTAGAACAGCTAGATTTCAGTCCAGCAGCACTTTAGAAGCCAACAAGAGTTTTGGGGGTATAAGCTTTCGAGAATCAAAGCTCCTGTATCTGAGGAAGGGAGATCTGACTCTCAAAAGCTTATACCCTCCCTCCCCCCCCCCAAATCTTGTTGGTCTCTAAGGTGCTACCGGACTCAAATCTAGTTTCTGGGGAAAGTACTTTCCTTTCACCTATACGAAATCTACCATCCATAGACTTTTATTGGGTGCCCTTGGGTTCTAGTATTTTTTGGTGAGGAGGGAGTTCTGTCTATCCACTTTCTCCACATCAGGCAAAAGGCAACAGCTATTATTTATATTGGATATGGCTTCTCGGGAGGTTTCTTTCCGGTCATGGGGACCGAATTTGACATCCCTTTGTAAACTATCGTATACGTTTGTGTGTCCTCTCCCCTCACCTAAATTTAGACATAGCTGCCCACATCTCTGGCCTCTCCCCTCCCCTTTAAGGTACAGTGAACAGTAGACCTACACCAGCTGTGTGAGAACTGAAGAAAACGAAGCTACTGGTAATGCAGTCTTGATAGCAGATATGGGAAATGCAGATACAGGCCACAATTCAGACATTTTGCTGGAGCGTCAAAGCAGCAACTTCTGTAGCACGAACTAGGAGATAACCGGATGCTTGTAGGGGGGGAATTGTTGGTACTTAGAGCACCTCCCAGATGACTGCAACGGCTCTTTCCTCTTTAGTAGCTTAGAATAAATGTGCAATGTTTAGCTAACTGAACAAAAAGGGAAAAATGCCAGGTGATAGATGACTGCTTTATTATACAAAGTCCCTACGCGTTTCACCGTGCAGCTTTCGTCAGGGGGAATCAAAACATTCACCTAGTGCTGGAACTGTCCACAGCAATTTGCCTAGTGCTGGAACTGTCCACAGCAATTTGTGGACTGTTCCAGCACTAGGTGAATGCTCTGATTCCCCCTGATGAAGCCTGCACAGCAAAACATGTAGGGACTTTGTATAATGAATCAGTCATCTGTTACTTGGTATTTCCCCCTTTTGTTCTATTGGCACATTGCTGGGTGCAGCCCGGTTTTTCTTCATCAGTGTTTAACTACCCGAATAAATTGTTGTTTTTGTTTTTTAATCCT
Source organism: Gekko japonicus (assembly GCF_001447785.1). Classification (NCBI taxonomy): domain Eukaryota; kingdom Metazoa; phylum Chordata; class Lepidosauria; order Squamata; family Gekkonidae; genus Gekko; species Gekko japonicus. The sequence continues at coordinate 486,320 of NW_015170282.1, read as the reverse complement.
CTAGGTTTGGCAGAAATAAACTACATGCACGAACTGCTTACAAACATGGTCCATAAAAGGTGGGTTGGAATCTGTCTCAGGCTTGGCATAGAATTCACAGGAGCAGTGGTGATAGAAGAAGAAGAGAAGAGATTGGATTTATACCCCGCCCTTCACTTGGAGTCTCAGAGCGGCTTTCCCTTCCCCTCCCCAAAACAGACACCCTGTGAGGTGGGTGGGGCTGAGAGAACTCTGACACAAACTGCTCTTTTTCAAGGACAGCTGTGCCAGAGCTTGTGACTGACCCAAGGTCACATCAGCAGGTGCAAGTGGAGGAGTGGGGAATCAAACCCGGTTCTCCCAGATTAGAGTCTGCACACTTAACCACTACACCAAACTGACTCTCCACACCAGCTAGTAGCTAGTAGAACTACAGTGGGTTCTCTCTTTCCTTGCATGCCATGCATTAACCACGCTCAATAGCAGGAGTGGGATGAAATTGGAGGAAGGGGAGGAAAATGGTCTTGATATAATTTCACAGAACCAATTTCGGGAGAGGTCGGGGCTCTGTCATTTGTTTCCAAACTCATTTCAAAGTGCTGCTCTAGTTTTTAAAGCTTTTGTGTGCAAATTACTTGAAAAGCCACTTCTGCTCATATCTTCTTGCCTGGACTCTATCATTAGTTAGGGTTCCCAGCTCTGGGTTGGGAAATACCTGGAGGTTTTGGGGGTGGAGCTTGGGGAGGGTGGGGGTTGGGGGAGGGGGGGGGGAGAACCTCAGCAGGGTATAATGCCGTATAGAGTCCACACGCCAAAGCAGCCATTTTCTCCAGGGGAACTGATCTTGGTTGTCTGGAAATGAGTTATAATGGTGAGAGATCTCCAAGTGTCACCTTGAAGTTGGCAACTTTAATCATCATCCAAGGAGTCAGCCTCTCAGGGGGAGGCCCTGTTGCTGCATCTCCAGAGGCACTGGTTGGCAGCTGTGTGAGACAGGATCAACTAGATGGACCACTTGTGATCTATCAGGGCTCTCCTTATATTATCTTTCCAGAAGGCCTTCAATTAGATGTTTTATTTTAATATTCTTAAAGGTGTATTTACCTGTTACTGTCCTGTTGTGATTTTTAGGGATGTAGTTTTTAAATCTTTATTTTTTTTCGGTCAGCTGCTTTGGGAATTTATTTATTTATTTTATTTATTATTTATATTTATACCCCGCCTTGCCTGACAAGCAGGCTCAAGGTGGCTAATAAAAGATTAAATAACATAACAAAAATTAAAACAATTAATAAATACAATATCAGTTCAAACAAGTGAGCAACAACAATTACAGAACCAACTATGGCGGTAATCTAATCAAATCCCGGTATAGGGGTAGTAACCAGCGGGTACTCTAGCCAGGAGATGGTCTGAGTTTGACCAGAAGATGTTCCAGGGCACACTCCTCAGTGACTGTGGTTGAATGGCTGTCAACATATCAATCGGAAATAAAGACAAGAGTTTTCTCAACTTCTTTTCCTTAGGTTACAAGTCTATCCGCTCCATTCCAGCGTCACGCTGGAAGAACAGAATAACGTGTTTTTGGCTCCGGTTCCTGGTTACCGGAAAGTGAGTTTTTAATAAGTGTTCAAGTG
>NW_015170282.1:480985-484690 GCF_001447785.1 Gekko japonicus | reverse complement strand
ACGTAAGAGTGTGTGATGGCATAAACGGATCTCTCTCTCTCTCTCTCTCTCTCTCTCTCTCTCTCTCTCTATATATATATATATATATATATATAAAGGGACGACTGTCCAACCTGAATCTCTCCCCACCCCTTTAGGAATGCAAAAGGCCTTTTAAATGGTCTATGCTTATGTTTGCTTGGGTACTTACAGAAGGCAGTAGGGATGCAAGCGGATCTCCATCCACTGCCTTCTTCCCTGGAGATAGGATAGCGAGGTCAGCACCTTCTTTCCTGATAAGCGTCATTCCTCATCTGTCTCTAGATTGCTATTCTTAGGGCAGTATCCTGCTTCTTCTCCGAAGCTCCACAGCTTTCCATCTCCTTCTCTCTCAGCTAGTGATGTAGCTAGAAACCTGCCTCTATCTCTACTCTTCACTATCAAGTATGTTAATTCCTGAATAAAGCTTTCTCTACGCTAGGAGCTGGGGTGGCTCAAGTGGTTAAGACGCTGAACTGCAGGCTGTGGAAGGTCGGTAGTTCAGCAGTTCGAGACCCGAGTGTGCCGCATGACGGAGTGAGCACCCGTCTCTGGTTCCAGCTCCTGCCAACCTAGCAGTTTGAAAGCAAGAAATTGCAAGTAGATAAATAGGTACCACTTCAATGGGAAGGTAACAGCTTTCCGTGCGCCTTGGTGTTTAGTCATGCCGGCCACATGACCACGGAAATGTCTTCGGCTCTTCGGCTTTGAAACGGAGATGAGCACCGCAACCCTAGAGTTGGATTCGACTGGCTTTCAAGCAAGGGAACCTTGACCTTTACCTTATGCTTTGATCAGTTTGTACGCCTCTGTTTCGTTAATCACTCAGACAACACTTGCTGGGCTCTACAGTTAAAGAACTTTTCTTTCTTTGCATATTTAATTTTCTCTAAATCCTTCCTGTAGATCCTTCTGTCTACAAACATAGCTGAGAGCTCTGTGACTGTTCCAGATGTCAAATACGGTGAGCCTTTAAACATTTTAATGTTAATGGAAATACCTTTTTCCCCCCCCTTTGCTTCCTCTGCTTTTATATTAGCACGTATTGATTTGCCAGCATTTAAAATCTTTCCATTACAGTTTTTACTAGTAGTAATTTTGGAAAATAAGGTTCCTGGGGTCCTCTCTATTACAAAGGCAAGCTACGATAACAGATTGAATTTTTCTCGTAACTCTCTCCCTAGGCATTTATAGAGCTAGGACAGAGTGTACTTTGTGCAAAAAAAAAATTGAAAGAGATATATTGCCCCAAGGGAACTAAGACACTGTGCTGAGAGAGAGAGAGAGTTTTATTTATGGCTTTTAGCAATAACTGTTCAGATTAAATTATGCATAGTATTTTAATTCACTGTGATTCATGCAATCTGCATAATTCCCAATGCCATGTTTGGGGGCGGGGTCTACTTTGGCAGATACTGAAGAGAGTAGAGGTCAGAAAAGGAGAGATGTTAGGAATGATAGGCAGCAGTTACAGACTCTTGGAAAAAAATTAGGACGTGTGAATCTTTACCCACCCCATATATGGCCCATGTCCTGTAGTGGTTATAATGGTCCCAAGGACACCACTCATGGTTGGAAAACAGGTTCCCTTGGTACAGTATCTGAGCCATTGGTCTATGGGTTTGTGTTGGGTATTACAAGTTAAAAACACTCAGTATATCTGGGGTTAAATGTTTGTTACTGTTACTCACAGGAAGTCACATGTTTCTCATGTAACCAATGTTCTTTAGCTGTAAGAAGCCCGGGGATTTTCTCCCTGATCTAGGAGTTTGATTGGGACGAAAGTGTCAAAGTCTTTTAGCATTTTATGGCTCCTCTTCCCGTCTTTGTTTGCTGTTCTCAAGAAGAAGTAAGAGTAGCCATAATTGCTCTCTTCTAGTTCTGTCTTTGTAGTGTAAGGATGTAGCCGATTTAGCTCTGTTGTTATTTTCATCCCAGTAACCCTTCCCCATGCTAGAATTTAGTAAAAACTTTATATTTTAATCACACATGGACTCTCAGTCTGAATTATTTTACTCAGGCTCTGCTGGGCTATTTTATATCTGCTAAATACCATTTTTCAATATCTCACTATCACCCAACAGTTTGTGACCCCTGGGTCAGGATATCCAACTGTGTAAAGGATATCTTCTTCAAGCTGAGACTTATTTTATTTATTTATTAAGCTTATATCCTGCCCTATCCCAGGAGTCCTATCTCTCCAGAAAAGTATTTAATATGGACACAGAAGGCTATGAATACAAATCCAGGGTTGAATCCCCCCCCATTCTGCAGTGGAAGCTTGCTGAGTGATCTTGGGCCCGTCGCACACATGCTAGGCCTAACCTACTTCACAGGATTGTTGTGAGGATAAAAGGAGAATGACGTTAAGCCACTTTTGAGTCCCCATTGGGTAGAAAGGCGGGGTATAAATGAAGTGAGTAAATAACAATCCCGAACCCACTGTGACTTGGAGAAGCCTTTCACGAACTTGCTGCTTACGTATTTGTCTCCATAGCCCTCAGAACTAGAAGACTGTTCTTCTGAGGACCAACCTATATTTTTTTTAACGCATTGGGTCCGTGTTCCTTCCCCACCCCCCAAAATAGACCTTTTTAAAAAACAAAACCAACTTCTGATGTTTGGAGAGCGGATACTTGGGCTCTGAGCCTGAGGAATGCCAAGTCAGGGTTAAGCAGCGGCGTCAGGCACAAAGCATCTAAACAATTATGCAAAGAGATACAAATGTAAGACGAAGACCTTTGGGTTGGCATGGCAAAGAGAGCTCTCTGTCCCTCAGAGGAAGGGAAAACGCTTCTTTTCGCATTTTCCTGCTCGCAGGCGCTTGCCTGCTGGTCGAGTATCGAGACTGACCTTTGCGCTGGCAGCAGCCCCAGGCCTAGTTTGCCATGTTCCTGTGACCTCTGTCGCAGCAGCTGTGAGGCAAAAAAGGCAAATGTTGCGTGCCCTTGTCCTGATCAATTCTCAGCTGCAGGAATAAAGCATAACAGGCACTCTGGTGGACAGAGAGAAGCTTCTCTCTCCTCGAGAGTTTATCTTCAGAAGGACCGCTCCACATAGAGTCCACTTTCAATGGCTGGGAAGTGTAGTCCGCAACAGGGTGCAGATACCTGGTTTCTAAAGGCAGGCGACGCTGATAAATCCAGGCTTTCTTGATTCACGAACTGCCGTCCCTGTTCCCCTCCTTATGCAGAGGAGTGAACGACATGATCCTGTAGTACGGACTCTAATCTGGGTGAACCAGGTTTGATTCCCCACTCCTCCACTTGAAGCTGCTGGGATGAGATTGGGCAAGCCATAGTTCTATCGGAGCTGTTCTCTCAGAGCTCTCTCAGCCCCACCTTCCGCACAGGGTGTCTGTTGTGGGGAAGGGAAAGGAAAGGAGTTTGTAAGCCACTCTGAGTAAAGGGCAGGGTATAAATCCAATCTCCTCCTCCTCCTCCTCCTCCTCGTTTCTTCTTCTTGTATTCCACCCTTCTTCCAAGAAGCTCAGGACAGCTAACGTGGTTCTCCTTTCCCCGTTTTATCCTTGCAGCGGTCTGGTGAGGTTGGGTAACTGTTGGCCCAAGGTCACCCACTGTCTCGTAAACAGGTCACCTTTGAGTATTGGTTTCCGCGATCCTAGACTGACAATCTAATCACTACACCATGCTGGCTGCGGGCTGGACCAGGAGATCTATATTTATT
>NW_015170282.1:478019-480935 GCF_001447785.1 Gekko japonicus | reverse complement strand
AGAGGAACAAGGAAGTCACTGTGAATATTCTGTGTTATGTCGGAATATGGCCTAATCATTTCAAGCACCTCTTTCCTTTGCTTTGATCCAATAAGCACCTCTCTGTAGTGAACTAAGGTGGAGTAATAGCAGTATGAAGTTTATGTGCCCATGGTTTAAAAGCAAGTATAGGCAATCGTTTCTTGCACTGCAGTGGCTGTATCAGCTTGGTAATCTTATATTCTAACAGTGAAGTTGGCCAGTCTCTGGATACTTAAATCCAGTGTGAACAGGCAAGACAGGTCTTTCTACAAACCTGGAAAGGGCCCTATGTTTGCAGAAAAATGTGAAATCTAAAAAACCCAAACACATTGGGGAGTTTTTAAAAAGCTGAAAGTGATCAAAGGTGCGCCTGTAGCTTTAAGCAACAGATTCTGTCAGTCATGGCTGTTGCTAGGCAACCATAGTATGCTGGGTTTCTCTGAGCGACAGGCAGGGGGAGTAGGCAGGGCCATTTCCAGGCCTATTTTGGCCTTTGAGGATGGACTCATTAGGGCCAGGCCTGACTAGGGTTGCCAGCTCCAGATTGGGAAGTCCCTAGAGATTTTGTGGTGGAGGCTGAGGAGGGCAGGATTTAGGGAGGGGAGAGGCCTCAGCCAGATATAATGCCATGGAGTCTACCTTCCAAGCAGCCATTTTCTCCAAGGGGACAGATCTCTGTTGTCTGGAGTTCAGTTGTGATTCTGGGAGATCTCCAGGTCCCACCTGGAGGCTGGCAAATCTAGGCCTGGCGGTAACCTGTGGGTGATTTGATACTACCCAGTTTGCATGACTCAGGTAGATCTGGCTACTTGCTGCTGTTCAACAGCGCCACCCTATGAAAGCCAGTGTGGTATAATGGTTAGAGCTTCAGGGTCTGGGAGACTCAAGTTCGAGTCATCAACTTGCTGTGGAAGCTCACTGGGTGGTTTTGGGCCAGTCACATAATGTCAGACTAACCTGCCCAACTGTGTTGTTGTGTGGATAAAAAGAATGAGAGGAGAGTAATGTAAGCTGCTTTGGTCCCCACTGTGGAGAAAACAGGGGTATAAATGAAGTAAATAAATAATCAGTATAGCTGAAGATGGGAGGCAGATGAAAGCTAGGTTGATGAATGCCTGAGAAGGAGAGAATGAGGCAGGTAAAGGGGAGAGGATATGCCAGGGGAAGGGGAAATAGTGTGGGGAGGGGGATAAAGGGAAAACTGAGCCCTCCACATAAGCCCTTGAGGATTCCCTACCATGGGCCATAGTTTTCCTAGGCGGCGGCGGGGGAACGACAGCTTAAGACAGAGGAGCAGATAAAAGTAGGTTGGCTGTTGGGTGGGAAGGAGATTGGGTTGCCAACGCCAGGCTAGGAAATTCCTAGAAATTGGGTGGGGGGTGGAGCCTGGGGTTTGAGGAGGGGGAAGGGACCTCAGAGGGGTATAATGCCATAGACTCCGTCCTCCAAAGCAGCCATTTCCTCCAGGGGAACTAGGGTTGCCAACCTTCAGGTGAGGGTTAGAGATCACCTAAAATTACAACTGCTGTCCAGATGACAAAGGTCAGTTCCTTTGGAGAAAATGGCTGCTTTGGAGGATGGAATCTGTGGCATTATTCCCTCCCCAAACTTGCCCTCCTAAGGCTCCCCTCCCCAAAACTCCAAGAATTCCCCAACTTGGCACTGTCAACCCAAATGGACGGGGGAGGGGGGAATGGACTGTTTATGTGATGTGTTATGTGTGTTGTGTATTCTTAGAAGTCTCCTTTGTACAGATTGCAGAAGGTAGGGTACAAATCTCTCCTTATATATAATTGAATAGTGGGTGCCAAAGTTCTAATTCTAAAATGCACTCCCTTAGTGTTAGGCTGAAAAAACTGCCACTCGGAAGACACTGGCTGGGCTCATTGGCTGCTTTGTGCAGTCCCGCCCAGCGTTCCAAGGTCATTTACAGATGGAAGCTGATTGGACTACACTCCATTCCACACCTCAAACTCACCCCCCCCCCCGCAAGGCAGTTGGAATTTTCAGTTGGGAGAGGAGAATGATGTCAGCTGCTCCATAGGAAGAGGCTGTGGGGGGGGGGTAGTAAAACTTAAGACAGACAGGCAGATAGGGTTGCCAACTCCAGGTTGGAAACTTCCAGGATATTTTAGGGATGAAGCCTGCTGAGGGTGGGGTCTGAGGAGGAGGAGGAAGAGGGGGACCTCAGACAGATACAATGCCATACTGCCCACACTCCAGACAAGCTGTTGCCAGTCTCCAGGTGACAGCTGGAGAGATCTTAAAGCTTTGGTGCTACTTCAAAGTTCCCCAGGAGCCCAAAACAGAGTAGTGTTTTGGAAAATCTTGAGGAATTGTTTGGTGCATTTACGATGGGGCTCCTGGGGAACTATTGTTGCCAATCTTGGCCCAGCAGCCATCAAACCATTCTCTTCAACCCCCTGCTGTGCAGCTGACTTCCCCCTAGGGTTGCCAATCTCCAGGTGGGACCTGGAGATCTCCCACTGCTACAATTGATCTCCAGATGACAGAGATCAGCTCCCCTGGAGAAAATGGCTGCTTTGGAGGGTAGACCCTATGACATTATACCTGCTGAGTCCTTCCGCCGCCCCCCCCCCGCCCAATGCTGCCCTCTACAGAATCCACCCCCCAAACCTCCAGGTATTTCCCTCCTTAGAGCTGGCAACCCTACATTCCCCTCAGTGCCTGTTGGGAGTGGGTGGTGGGGGAGGGGAAGGGAGTGGGCGACCGGAGGCTTCTGCCTCCTGTCTCCGGTCCTGGAGTGGGGGGGGTGGAAACGGACCCGGCAGCCGGAGGCTTGCACCTCCAGTCGCCGGCCCTGGAGTGAGTGGGGTTGGGGGCGGGGAAACGGACCCGGCGGCCGGATGTCGGCCCTGGAGTGGGTGGGGGTGG
>NW_015170282.1:475728-477478 GCF_001447785.1 Gekko japonicus | reverse complement strand
GCCGATGCCTCCGTCGCCTGGCTGGAGTGGCCGCGGGGGAGTCTGGAGTCGGGCGGCCGCTGGTGGGAGCCGCGGGTGCCCGGGCCGAGATTGGGGGGGCAAGGCGGGCGACAGAAGGCCGATGCCTCCGTCGCCCGGCCCTCTACAGAATCCACCCCCCAAACCTCCAGGTATTTCCCTCCTTAGAGCTGGCAACCCTACATTCCCCTCAGTGCCTGTTGGTAGGCAACTAAGCTTGGTCCTGTCACCTACTTTGGCCTTTGGGAGAAAACACATTGGGGCCAATCCTGATAGGGTTGCCAACTCCAGATGGGAAATTCCTGGAGACTTGAGGGATGGAGCCTGAAGAGGGTGAGGTTTGAGGAGGGGTGGGACCTCAGACAGGTACACTGCCATAGACTCCACCCTCCAAACCAGTCAGTCCCACATAGGGAACCATTGTTGCCAATCTCCAGGTGAGGGCTGGAGAGCACTCAGTATTACAACTGCTCTGCAGAAGGGAGGGCAGAAGTCAGCTGAAGTCAAAGGGGCAGATAATGGTAGGTTGGTGGCTAGCTGGGAAGGAGATGGGGTTGCCAACTACATGCTGACAAATTCCTGGGGATTTGAGGGGTGGAGCCTGGAGAGGGTGGGGTTTGCAGAGGGGTGGGACCTCAGACAGGTAGAATGCCATAGACTCCACCCTCCAAACCAGCCATTTTGTCCTGGGTAACAATTGTTGCCAATCTCCAGGTGAGGGCTGCAGATTACTCACAATTACAACTGCTCTTCAGGTAGCAGAGATCAGTTCCTCTGGAGAAAACAGTGGACTCTGTCATTATATCCTGCTGAGGTCACCACAGCAAATTGACACTGTTTGCCCAAAGCCAGAGCACTGCCCCAGAGCCTCTTTCTAGATCCCGTTGTATTGCTTTCACAACGGGCTTTACTGCTAGTACATAAATAAAAGTGCAGTACTAGGCATGCTGTTTCTGGTGGCAGCTGTGTGTTGAATATTATCTTTTTATCTTGCCCTTCTTTCAAGAAGTTCAGGGGGAGTGTCTCTACACCACCATTTTATCCTCATAACAAACCTGTGTAATAGGTTAGGCTGAAACAGTGAGAAAGAGAGAGAAGAGGAAGAGGAGATTGGATTTATACTCTGCCCTTCACTCAGAATCTCAGAGCAGCTTACAAACTCCCTTCCCCTCCCCACAACAGACACCCTGTGAGGTGGGTGGGGCTGAGAGAGCTCTTTCGAGAGCTGCCCTTTCAAGGACAGCTCTTGTCAGAACTATGGCTTGCCTAAGGTCATCCAGCAGCTGCAAGTGGAGGAGTGGGGAATCAAACCCGGTTCTCCCAGATTAAACTCCACACACTTAACCACTACATCAAACTGGCCTTGTAGTGCTATTCTAAGCAGACTTGTACCCTTCTAAGTCTATTGAAATCAACGGACTTACGTGGCTGTAACTCTGCTCATAATGGCACTGTTGGTCACCCAGTGAATTTTATGACAGAGTAACAAATTGAACTTGGGTTTCTCCAGTTTCCTTCCCCAGCATTCTAGCCACTATGTAATGTGTCATCAATATATCTGATTCTCAGCTTGTTCCTATCTGTGGACAACTATATCCAAAGATTGAAGCTATGAACAAAGAAGACAGATTTCTCTAAAAACTTAAGAAAAGCTCTACGCTTTAAGAAAAATCTGAAAACTTAAAAAAAACCCAACACCCATGGGGTTAAACCATTCCCCCCCCCCCCCCCC
>NW_015170282.1:419836-475708 GCF_001447785.1 Gekko japonicus | reverse complement strand
CCCCCCCCCCCCGGTAATGGAACTGTGCCTGGACTTTAAAGAAATGAACAGCCTCTGAGATCTCAGTGGCCATTGTGGGGGTTGTTAAGCAACTGTAACAATATTGCCAGCCTTCAAACCTTGGAGAGGAAATAAATAATAAATAAAGCTGAAGACTGGTGGGTGGGGAGATACAAAAAGATTGGTGAGTGGGAATTACAGAGGGAAGCAGGGAAATGGTAGAGGATATGGGGGCTGTCAAGTGAAGAGAAAGGAAATAGTGCGGGGAAGGAGATAGAAAGGAAAATGAAGTGATCTCCCACAAGTCCTTGTGGGACCCCTACTTATTCTTCCCAAATACTTGATTCCTTTGTAGTGTATTCTCATATCTTTTCCTCTTCCTCTTACTTGTTCAAACAAAAGGGAATCAACATTTGCACTGGCATGTCAACTTGAAGCTAATAGAGCTATCAAGGTTATGTTCGGTCTAGATTCTGTCTGTAAACACTTTTCTGCAGTGAGCTCAAAACGTTTGCAGGTAGGCCAGTGATTAGCTCAATCTCATCAGATCTGAGAAGTTAAGCAGAGTCGTCCTGGGTTCTTACTTGGATGGGAGACCACCAAGAAAGTCCAGTGTTGCTACACAGAGGCAGGCAATGGGAAACTACCCCTGAATGCCTTTTGCCTTGAAAACCCTGTGGGGTTGCCATAAGTCAGCCGTGACTTGACACCACTTTCCACCACCATTATTCCAGAGTTGTCCATGATGCAGACGTCGGAATCAGTCCTCCTCAGCCTCGTCAGTTTAGGCTTTTTTCTCCTGGGGTAGCCACCTACTCCTGTTCCACATTGTCCTTAATGCGCTTGAACAAGAATAGATGCCTAAATTGACCTTTGATGCCTTTCCCACATATCTCTCCCTTATATATAATTGAGTAAGATGCAGCGTAAGACTGAGCGGAGACAAAATGCGCTCCGTCAGCCATTGGGTGCCCAGCTGCCGCTCAAGGCTGCTGCCATGCCATTGGCTGGGAGGCGGGAGGTGAACGCTGCGTGCGAACGGCATGGCGGTGGCACACTCCTCGCCGCAGCCCGATTTTCCTCACCCACCCACTCAGTTGGAGGCCGGCAGCGCTGGCAATTCCTTCTCCCCCCACAACTGACGGGAGAATCTTTTGGAGGCCCCCCTGCCTCCCACCCTTCTTCCTTCTTTCCTTCCTTTCGCCCCCCCACTTCCTTCCTCTCTCTCTCTCTCTCTCTTTCTTTCTCTCTCCTTCCTTCCTTCCTTCCTTCCTTCCTTCCTTCCCCCACCCTAGTATATATATATATATATTGACCTACCTTATCTTGTTTGTCCTGCCTTATCCTGCTATCACCCAGGCTTTGACACTGGCCATTCCGAGAGGCCCCTGCTGCTGCTCTCTGATTGTCACTTCAGGGTTACCAGCTCCTGACCCTTGTGTGAATTCTGGTTCCTGGTGAGGCATGGCCCAGGGATGAAAGAGAATGTCACCTCAATCACATTGTTTTTTCGACACAATATATGTGGGCAGGCATCAGCAGGAGCTGTTTTGGTTCCAGAAAGCCTCTCAAGGACATGTTTTCTGTGAGGATTTAGATCTGCCTTCGTCCTCCAGAATTATCTGAGGTGTACTCACGGTTGTTCTAGACCTGGGAGAGGAAGGGTCTAGAGCTCGCATTACCCAGCAACATCAGCAGAAGGGCATCTGTGGTGGAGAAACAGAGAGCTCCCCCAAATCAGCCAAAAGGAGATAATTATATTGGGAACGCAGGGTAGGGGGAGTAGTACAAATTGCATTTTAAAATGTAAGCTGCTTTGAGGGCCTTATAGTTGAAAATTGGGCTCTTAAATTGAATAAATATTTGAGATGTTACAGCTGTTTCTACTTGTGTAGAATGGACTCTACCACTTCAGACGTGGACTTAGGGATCACATGTTTTAATATTTATGTACATTTTCTTTTTTAAAAAGCAACATTCTGCAAATAGAAAGCTAGTACAAAAGGGAGTGGGTTGGGCTGGTACCCCTTGTGTCGATCCTGATTTCTTTTACTGGCAAGAAGTCTTTTTTTAAAATATTGGGTACAGTCAAAAATGTCATCCCCATCCTGCCCTAAAGTGATGTAGTCCGTTCTGTCATGACTGGAATTTTATTTATTTTTATTTATTTAATTGTATTTATACCCCACCCTCCCCGCGAGGTAACTCAGGTTTCCCCAGTGTGGTGCCTGCTGGACTTTTCAGGAAATATTTGGGGCCTTTGTAAAGCAGGGCTTCTTATTGGCTGCCCCTCATTCTAATGAAAGGGTTTTTCAGAGCTGCAGGAGCAACTACAGTCACTGGAGGATCAGGCAGTTGACTAAGAACCTGGTTTCCCTTAGCTAAGGACCTGGTTTCCATTTCCCCTTCAGTCTTGATGGCACAGCAGAGAGGGAAATTTGTTCTAGTCTTATTAGAGACCAGGGATCTGGGCAGTTGCATGAGTGGAGATGTATGTTCAGGAATAGCAGTCCACCTGCCTCCTTCTCCGGGCTCCGTCCTCCCAGTGGCTGGACCATGCTTCCCAACAGAGCAGAGATAATACTAACCTTGAGGGACCAATGGCCAGATCCTGATTAAAACGAAAGAGGAACATAGTGTATGAAAATGTACAGACTCTGAATAAGACAACTTCATGTATTTAGTGTGGTTTCCCTGCAGTTCTTTTGCAAAGAAAGGAGGGACGTATTGCATTTTGCTCCACCTCCTGTGGCAGCCATTTTGGGTTTGACTCCACCTTCAGTGTCAGCCATTTTGGGTTTGGCTCCGCCTTCTGTGGCATCCATTTTGGGGTGACATTAATCGCCCGCTTTGAAATTCCAGAGGTGCCCACAGGCTCAAAAAGGTTGAGGACTGCTTCATTTGGCTGACGTGGACTGCACTTTCAGGATGCGGATGGGGAATCCAGACTTATTTAGTGCTTGCCCTTTAAATTCCCTCTTAAAATCCCTGCATGTAGTAAACAAGCCCATCATGGAGAGAAGGCTAGTGTAGCCCTTTTCTCAGCTTTCTCTTATCATGAATGCGAAAAACTGGTCTTTCTGTTCCAATAATCAGAGAGTTTAATTTGTGTTTTCGGGGAAAGGTTAAAATCTGAAGCTTGTTTCCAGTTCTGTGCCGATTATTTAGAGCATTCCATTTGAGTTTGTGTTTAGAACTTCCCTGATCTGTTGCTGTATATTTGTCTCCTTTTTTTTTTTTTTAAAAAAAACCTTTTATAACTGTTTAGATTATATGAAATTGATAAACGTTTTAGTTGCGATGTGGAAACATCTCCTTTCCCCTCTCCTTTTTTTTCTTTTTCTAAAAAAACACTGCAGTCATCGATTTCTGTCTAACCAAAATGCGAGTTTGCGATGAAGACACTAACTATCAAAGCCTGCGGCTGTGCTGGACTTCTAAAAACAGCTGTAATCAGAGGAGAGGTAAGGTATCTTCTTTGTTGGTGAGAGTCTTCAGGTATTGGGCTCCCTCCTCCCATGCTGTCTGGTAGTTCTGTTCCCCTACTCGCTCCTTAGGCAAGGCTATGCAATTTTTTTTTTGTATGGTTTCCACATCCTGCTAGGGGATAAGCCCTAGTTCATGCTTGCCAAACTTCAAGTCAAGAGGAATTCCTTATATAAGAACATAAGAAGAGCCCTGCTGGATCAGACCAGTAGTCCAGCTAGTCCAGCATCTTGTCTCGCACAGTGGCCAACCAGTTCCCCTAGAGCTGGGCATAGACACCAAGACCTTCCCCTGATGTTGCCTCCTGTCTCTGGGATTCAAAGGTTTAGTGCCTCTGAATGTGAAGGTTCCCCTCAGTCACCATGGTTAATAGCCACTGATAGACTTATCGTCCATGAATCTATCTAATCCCTTTTTAAAGCAGTCTGTTCCTATGGCCGTCACTACATCCTCTGGCAGCGAATTCCACGTTTTAATCACTCTCTGCGTAAAGGAGTAGTTCCTTTTGTCTGTCCTGAGCCTACTGCCCACCAGTTTCACTGGATACCCTTGAGCGCTAATATTTTGGGAGAGGGAAAAAATTTCTCTTGGTCAACTCTCTTTGTTGTTATTGTTCAGTCGCACAGTCGAGTTCAACTCTTCGCAACTCTATGGACCACATCACACCAGGCCCTCCTGTCCTCCATCATCCTCCGGAGTTTGCTCAACTTCATGTTTGTTGTATCAACAACACTGTCTAACCATCTCATCCTTTGCCGTCCCCATCTTCTTTGACCTTCAGTCTTTCCCAGCATCAGGGTCTTCTCCAGTGAGTGCTCCCTTCTCATTTGGTGGCCAAGCTATTTGAGCTTCAGCTTCAGTATCTGGCCTTCCAGGGAACAGTCAGGGTTGATTTCTTTTAGGATTGACGGATTTGATCTCCTTGCAGTCCATGGGACTCTCAAGAGTCTTCTCCAGCGCCATAATTTGAAAGCATCTATTCTTCAACACTCGGCCTTCCTTATGGTCCAACTTTCGCAGCCATACATTACTACTGGGAATACCCAACTCTCTCTAACCTGTGCATAATTTTATAAACCTCTATCACATCCTCCCTTAGTTGTCTCTCTTCTAGACTGAAAAGCCACAGACTCTTCAGCCTTTCCTCATAGGGAAGGTGCTTGAATCCCCTGATCATCTTGGTTGCCCTCCTCTGCACTTTTTTCCAGCTCTGCAATGTCCTTTCTGAGACCAGGGGTGTTACAATAGTGGCCATTTTTTTTCAACCCCTTTTTCAACCCGCCCACCCAGCGGTTCGAAAGCAATTAGTTGCAAGTAGATAAATGGGTACCCACCCTTAGTAGGGTGGGGGGCACCCTGACTAGTGTGGTGGACAACGGCGGCGGCAGCGGCAACGAAACATCGGCCCGAAGACCAGAGGTCAGAAAGGAGGAGACTTCTGAGCGGCTGCCGGCGAGACGGGCGCATGATGACGTTGGACGCTGGCGTAAAGCGGAGCCTGAAGGACGTTGCTGGAACCAGAGGAAGGCGTGAATCGTGCGACCGAAGGAAAGAACTGCCGCCGGATCAAAATGGAGCCCGCCGGGAACGAAGCGAAGCGCCGAGCCGAGAGCAAGCATGTCAACCCACCACCACAGGGGTGCCGGTAGGAAACCCCACCCCCATAAAACTCTGTGGCCATAGTTAGGGTAATTTGTGTGACTAGCACCATATGTAAGCCGCTCAGAGACCCCCTGAGAAAGGGTTCGAGCGGGATATAAAGTCTAAAGTTAAATAAAATAAAATTAAAAAAAATAATAATCCCTAACATAGAGTTTGCCTTTTTACCTGTTGCAGTGCGCTGGGTTGACACTTTCATTGAGTTATCTAGTATGACCCCCAAGATCGTTTTCCCTCTCGGTCTCAGCAAGTTCATACCCTAGTATCCTAGACTTGAAGTTGGGATGTTGTGTCCCACTGTGCATCATCACCTCACACTTACCAACATTGAACTTCATTTGCCACATTATTGCCCATTCACCCAGTTTGTGGAGGTCCTCTTGGAGCTCTCCACAGCCAGCCTTGGTTTTCACCATCCTGAATAATTTTGTGTCATCCGCAAGCTTGGCCACTGCACTATTCAGCCCTAGTTCCAGACCATTCATGAATAAATAGTCCCATCCCCAATATCGATCCTTGTGGCACCCCACCATTTACTTCCCTCCACTGTGAGAACTGTCCATTGATTCCCACTGTTTGATTCCTGTCATTGAACCAGTTTTTACTCCATAAGAGAACCCGTCCTCTTATCCCTTGACTGCAAAGTTGACTCAGGAGTCATCGGTGAGGTCCCTTGTCAGAAGTCTTTCGAAAGTCCAGGTGTATAATGCCTACCAGAAGCATCGTCCTTCAAGCTGTCTTTACTTTCCCCTCCCAGAAATTTCTCCCACTTTACCAGAGGGGAGGGATACCTTCCATTCCATGGAGAAGAAGAAACCCTCATGGTAAGTTCCATGTTTCATTCTCCATCAGTGATGGAAGGTATCCTGAAGTAGGATGTTGAACGGCTGAGTCATCCTGGGTGAGTGGTTTCTTGCGTGACAGAGGCATTAGAGAAGAAGAGGAGATTGGATTTATACCCTGCCCTTCACTTGGAGTCTCAGAGCGGCTTACAATCTCCTTTCCCCTCCTCTCCCCACAACAGACACCCTGTGAAGTAGGTGGGCCTGAGAGAGCTCTTAGGGGAACTGCTCTTGAGAGAACAGCTCTGAGAGAACTTGTGGCTGACCCAAGGTCACTCCAGCAGCTGCATGTGGAGGGAATCAAACCCGGTTCTCCGCAATTAGAGTCTGTGCTCTTAACCACTACACCAGACTGGCTCTCTGGGGAAGCACCTTCTGGAGGGCTCTTCTGCCAATTCCTGCATCTCCATACCTGCAGGTGTTCAACTCATAGTGTCTGACAAAGGTGGACACTGATCTCCGGGTCCCTGCTCTGCGGATTTCTGCCGTTGGAGCACAGGTAGAGAAGGCCACTGAGGTGGCTGCTGCCCTAGGAACATTCTTTCAGAGAATTTCTTGCAACTAAGTTATGATACATCGGTGAATATTAATGAAATTTTTGATACCTACTTGTTGAAATGACAGACCAAGAGTCGCTGCTTTCATCCACTTTCGGAAGAAGAATAGTATCAAAACGATAGAACATTCCGGAGACCATCGTCACACCATTTTCAACTGCCTTGGGCATTTATATGATTTTTTGTACACATTTTTGTATAAATATTGTGATTGTTATTGAAATATTTTCTAGCGCAGTTACCTCACAGTTTCTTCTTTTTGTGGTCTGTTCTGTGACTGTGGCCATCATTTTTGAGCCTCTTAACCACTACACCAAACTGGCTCTCTGGAGCGTTGAGAGCAGGTACGTGTTGAACCTCGTATCCTGAGAAGATACATGCCTCAATCCAGTGTTTCCCAACCTATGGGTTGGGACTCGGGACCCAGAGGTGGACTGCACAGCCTCCAAGAGTGGGTCACTGGCCAGCCCTCCTTAATGGCCGCCTCTGCCCTTTCCATTGTTCTCTTTTGGGGTTTTTTGGAAACAAAGATCTGACCCTGGAAAAAGCATCTTCCCCTTGATACATTAGTTGGTATTTTTTGCTTCACTTCATGTATATGTTGATCAAGTAAAATGAGTCCTGGTGGTTACTGGAGTGAGTTTCTGAGAATCTTAGGGGGGAGGGTTAAAGGAAGTAATGGAGACGGAGACGGTGGTCAGAGGCCAGAATGTAACCTCATAGACTCACAGAGTTGGAAGGGGTCAGACAGGCCATCTAGTCCAACCCTCTGTTTAATGCAGGATCAGCCTAGAGCATCCCTGACAAGGGTTTGTCCAGCCGCTGCCTAAAGACTGCCAGTGAAAGGGAGCTCACCACCTCCCTAGGCAGCTGATTGCACAACTCTTACTGTAAAAAAGTTTCCCCTAATATTCAGCCGGCTCCTTCTTGCCCTTAATTTAAACCCATTATTGTGAGTCCTCTCCTCTGCTGCCCACAGGAACAGTGTTGGGTGATAGTGAGATATTGAAAAAATGGTATTTAGCAGAGATAAGATAGTCCAGCAAAGTAAAATAATTCAGACTCAAAATCCATGTGATTAAAATATAAAGTTTTTACTAAATTCTAGCATGGGAAGGGTAACTGGGATGAAAATAACAACAGAGCAAAATCTACTACATCCTTACTCTACAAAGACAAAACTAGAAGAGAGAGAGTATGGCTACTCTTCTTGTTCTTCAGAACACCAAAACAAAGACACCAAAACAAAGACGGGAAGAGAAGCCATAAAATGGTAATATACCTTGACACTTTAGTCCCAATCAAATTCCTAGATCAGGGAGAAAATTCCCGGGCATCCTACAGCTAAAGAACATTGGTTACATGAGAAACATGTGACTTCCTGTGAGTAACATAAACAAACATTTAACCCCAGATATAGTGAGTGTTTTCAACTTGTAATAACCAACAAACAGCTCCCTGCCCTCCTCTAAGTGACAGCCTTTCAAATACTTCAAGAGAGCAGTTATGTCCCCCTTCAACCTCCCTTTCTCCAGACTGAACATTCCCAAGTCCCTCAGCCTTTCCTCATAGGGCTTGGTCTCCAGGCCCCTGATCATCCTCATCGCTCTCCTCTGCCCCCGCTCCTTTCTGTCCACATCGTTTTTGAAGTGAGGCCTCCAGAACTGCACACAATACTCCCAGTGCGCCCTAACCAATGCAGTGTACAGTGGGACTATGACATCTTGCGATTTGAATGTTATGCCTCTGTTGACACACCCCAAGATCGCATTAGCCTCTTTTGTTGCTGCATCACACTGGCTGCTCATATTTAACTTGCAGTCAGTCTATACCCCAAGATCTTGTTTACATACACACTGCTACCCAGAAGTGTATCCCCCATCCAGCAGGCGTGTTCCTCATTTTTACTCTTCCATTTGCAAAGGCTGTATGCATCCAAATGCCACTTGCTTGACGTTCAGAGTGGAGGCAGCGGCACAGTTTGGGTGGCGTTTGTTGGTTTCTCGGAAGTATCTGGTTGGCCACTGTAGAAAATGGAATGCTGAACTAGATGGGTGCCCAGGTGATAGTTCACCTAGGGCACTTAAAAACCTTGGGCCAGCCTTGGATGTGTCACCAAACCAAGCAAATTTAGACTTGTGGGTCACCATACCGAAAAAGGTTGTGAACCGCAGCTTAATCCATCTGGTGACAGTGGTCTGGGATGCTTTATTACCAATAGAAGAGGGGTTGAAGGAAAACAAACAGTGAGCCCATGGTCCTGAGGGACTCTGCGTGCTTTTATGTAAGTCTTTAGCAGGGGTCATTTCTAGAAAAAGAGGTGCAGGAGCTCATGAGCATAACTCATTAGCATAAGTTATTTGCATATGCCACACCCCCTGACATCACCGGAAGTGTGTCAGAAGGCAACACCCACCGCTCAGGCTCCACTGGACTGTTTTGGATTCCTAGCTATTGGGAGGGACAGGGACGTGCAGATCTGTCCTCCCAGAGGAGGGAGAGCTTGTACCTGAATAGAACTTGGTCTTAAAGGTGTCACTGGACTGTTTGGGGGGGAGGGGGGGCTCTGCAACTTACCTGGCTGATTCTTACTCTGACTTAGGACTGCTGGGAGCAGGGGGTGGGGCTTGTTGCATGTGCCTGCCCCCTGGGCTCTTTACTGCCGGAGCTCGGCTCCTGCAGGAAATGACCCCGGAGGGGTCTGTCCTGAGGATTACTGAGCCTTTCTGGAAGGAGCACAGTTCTTTCCTTACCAAAAGGGCTCCTGTTGGTGATGCATTGTGTGTCCCAATGGGAAGAGGCTAGTTTCCAAAAAAATAAATAAATGCGAATTTAAGTACTATGTCTTGTTGAAGTGCTTCTAGCTCTTTTCCTCCGGTTGTTGAATGACTTCTACAAGACAGTGGAGCCAGATTTGAGCCAGATGGTTTGTCTTTGTAAAAAATAGCTTCTTATATCCATATGCCCACAATGTTTCTGACAGTTCTGTCCCCTGTGCCTGCTAACCGCATGACGTTATTTATCGGGAGGCCTCTAACTTGGCTGAGAAATAGAATTGAAACTCTCCCTTGACAGATACCTGCCTGTAATATTATTTCACTAGTTGGTTTCTAAAATTCCTGCTTCTCCTTTTAATGCTGTTTTAATAGTAATATTTTTCTTTATGAGCGGCCTCAAGCAGTTCTCTAGAGAGGCAGAATATGAATTTCCTCAACAATAGTAATAAATAGTTCTGGTTACGCCACTCTTTTAAAAATGGATCTCTTTATAGAGCTGAAACACCTTCTGTATGAGGGAAAATGGAAAAATATGGGGCTTTTCAGTTTAGAAAACAGATCCTGAAGGGGGAGGGATTGATTCATTATTTATTTAAAAGATTTCTATGCTGCCTTTTCACCCAAATAAGGTCTCCCAGGTGGCAAACATCAAATATTAAAATAAAATAATGTATATATACAGTAATTCAGTAAAGCGTAAGGGTAAAGGTTCCCTTGCTCGAAAGCCAGTCGAATCCGACTCTAGGGTTGCGGTGCTCATCTCCGTTTCAAAGCTGAAGAGCCAGCGCTGTCCGAAGACATTTCCGTGGTCATGTGGCCGGCATGACTGAACACCAAGGCGCACAGAACGCTGTTACCTTCCCACTGAAGTGGTGACTATTTATCTACTTGCAATTTCTTGCTTTCGAACTGCTAGGTTGGCAGGAGCAAAGCATATAATCACACCTAATACCAAAAACCAAGGAGGAGGCCAATAAAGGTTACTGTGGATGTGCCAAATAGAACAAAAAAACCCTTTCACCTATTGGTGGAAGACAACATTCGAGGGAGATACACCAGTTTGGTGTAGTGGTTAAGTGCGTGGACTCTAATCTGGGAGAACTGGGTTTGATTCCCCACTCCTCCACTTGCAGCTGCTGGATGACCTTAGGCAAGCCATAGTCCTGTCAGAGTTGTTCTTGAAAAAGAGCAGTTTCTGTTATAGGGTGTCTGTTGTGGGGAGGGGAAGGGAAAGGAGTTTGTAAGCTGCTCTGAGACTCTGAGTGAAGGGCGGGGTATAAATCCAATCTCCTCCTCTTCCTCTTTTTCCTCTCCTTCCTCCTCCCCCGGGAAGGAGTTTTGAAGTTTGAACAGTACAGCTGAGAAGGCCCTCTCCCAGGATACCACCTATCTAGCTTCATATGGCAGGGGCACCTGAAACAGGACCTCCAAAGGTGACCATGGTACATAGGCAGGTTCATATGGGAGATGGTAGGAGGAAGAGCAGAGGGCAAGTACAAGTAACCCCAGAAAGAGTGAAGCGGCTGGGCCAAAGCCGAAAGGACCCTCAGTTGTGGATGTGTCTGATGGTGAAAGGAAAGTCCGATGCTGCAAAGAACAATACTACATAGGAACCTGGAATGTAAGATCTATGAATCAAGGTAAGCTTGACGTGGTCAAAAATGAGATGGCAAGACTGAACATCGATATCCTAGGAATCAGTGAACTAAAGTGGACAGGAATGGGCGAATTTAACTCAGAAGACCATTATATCTACTACTGTGGCCAGGAATCTCGTAGAAAAAATGGTGTGGCCTTTATAGTCAACAAGAGAGTGCAAAAGGCAGTACTGGGATACAATCTCAAAAATGACAGAATGATTTCTGTCCGATTCCAAGGCAAACCATTCAACATCACAGTAATTCAAGTGTATGCCCCAACCACTGATGCAGAAGAGGCTGAAGTGGACCGGTTCTATGAAGACCTACAACACCTCCTAGAACTAACACCAAAAAATGATGTCCTCATCATCATAGGGGACTGGAATGCTAAAGTAGGAAGTGAAAAGGTAACTGGAATAACAGACAAGTTTGGCCTTGGAAAGCAAAATGAAGCAGGGCAAAGGTTAACAGAGTTTTGTCAAGAGAACACACTGGTCATAGCGAACACCCTTTTCCAACAACCTAAGAGGCGACTCTACACATGGACATCACCAGATGGGCAACACCGAAATCAGATTGACTATATAATTTGCAGTCAAAGATGGAGAAGCTCTATCCAGTCAGTAAAAACAAGACCTGGAGCTGACTGTGGTTCAGATCATGAGCTACTCATTGCAAAATTCAGACTTAAACTGAAGAAAATCGGGAAAACCATGAGGCCATTCAGGTTTGACCTAGATCACATCCCTGATGAATATACAGTAGAGGTGAAGAATAGATTCAAGGGTCTGGATTTGATAGATAGAGTGCCTGAAGAACTATGGACGGAGGTTCGTGACATTGTACAGGAGGCAGCAATCACCACCATCCCAAAGAAAAAGAAATGTAAGAAAGCAAAGTGGCTTTCTGATGAGGCTTTACAAATAGCAGAGGAAAGAAGGAAAGCGAAAGGCAAAGGCGAAAAGGAAAGATTTACCCAACTGAACGCAGATTTCCAGAGAACAGCAAGGAGAGATAAGGAGGCCTTCCTGAATGAACAGTGCAAAGTAATAGAAGAAAACAATAGAATGGGAAGGACTAGAGATCTCTTCAAGAAAATTGGAGAAATCAAGGGAGCGTTCCATGCAAAGCTGGCCATGATAAAGGACAAAAACGGTAGGGACCTAACAGAAGCAGAAGAGATTAGGAAAAGATGGCAAGAATACACAGAAGAACTATACAAGAAAGACCTCGATGTCCTTGACAACCACGACGGTATAATCACTGACCTCGAGCCAGACATCCTGGAATGTGAAGTTAAATGGGCCTTAGAAAGCATTACTAACAACAAAGCTAGTGGAGGTGATGGTATCCCAGCTGAGCTATTCAAAGTCTTAGAAGAGGATGCTGTTAAAGTTCTGCACTCCATTTGCCAGCAAATTTGGAAAACGCAACAGTGGCCACAGGATTGGAAAAGATCAGTATACATTCCAATCCCAAAGAAGGGCAATGCCAAGGAATGTTCAAACTATCGCACAATTGCACTCATATCACACGCTAGCAAGGTCATGCTCAAGATCCTACAAGCTAGGCTTCAACAGTACGTGGATAGAGAACTACCAGAAGTACAAGCTGGGTTTCGAAGAGGTAGAGGAACGAGAGATCATATTGCCAACATTCGCTGGATTATGGAGAAAGTGACACTGTCTAACCATCTCATCCTTTGCCGTCCCCGTCTTCTTTGACCTTCAATCTTTCCCAGCATCAGGGTTTTCTCCAGTGAGTGCAAACATGTCTTTCAAATGCCGGGAAAGATGCCTGGCTTTAAAGTTTGATGCGAACGTATCAAGCAAGCTAGTACTGTGAAAGGGTCATTATGGCTCCTGATTCTGCCACTTTCTCCAGATACTTGGTGACATATCTCTGCAGGTCTGCTATTGGTTCACTGACTTCAGCCTTTGAGAAGTTCCTGGTGGTGATGCACTGTGCTAAAACTGATGCTGCTTTTGGAAGAGCAGTTCTTCAGAGCCTGTTTCTTCAAGACGACCTGCAGATAACATCAGGTACATGGCTCCCTAGTCATCAAATCACCGCAGACTGTGACTGCAGCCATGAAATTAAAAGACGCCTGCTCCTTGGGAGGAAAGCGATGGCGAACCTAAACAGCATGATAAAAAGTAGAGACATCACCCTGCCAACAAAAGTCCGCATGGTCAAAGCAATGGTATTCCCAGTAGTCATGTATGGCTGTGAGAGTTGGACTATAAGGAAGGCCGAGCGCCGAAGAATAGATTCTTTTGAACTATGGTGCTGGAGGAGACTCTTGAGAGTCCCTTGGACTGCAAGAAGAACAAATCAGTCAATCCTCAAAGAAATCAACCCTGACTGTTCCCTGGAAGGCCAGATAATGAAACTGAAGCTCAAATACTTTGGCCACCAAATGAGAAGGGAGCACTCACTGGAAAAGACCCTGATGCTGGGAAAGATTGAAGGTCAAAGAAGACGGGGACGGCAAAGGATGAGATGGTTAGACAGTGTCAGCGATGCAACGAACATGAAATTGAGCCAACTTCGGAGGACGGCGGAAGACAGGAGAGCCTGGCGGGAGATTGTCCATGGGGTCGCGAAGAGTCGGACTCGACTGTGCGACTGAACAACAACAACAGGAGAAGGGATGGGACAGAGGTTTATGAAATTTGTGCATGGTATGTGACTCCAAAAGTATTTGAATTTTGGGGACACCCAATGAAATTGGTGGGTAGTAGGTTATGGACAAACAAAACGAAAATAATAATTAATGCATCACATAACTTGCAGATTTTGTGGCCCCAGAATGTGGCGATGGCGTTAAAAGAGGTTAGACCTATTTTTGTAGGATGGGATGGCTATGAGTAACAGTGATGAAATGGAGCCTCCATATTCACAGGCAGTATCTCTTCTTGTCAGTTGATGGTAGGGAAAAGGCTTTGGCTTCTTCCTTGCTGTGCATCTTCCAGTACCTCTGGTTGGATGCTGTTTGAAATAGAATGCTGAGCTTGATGGATCATTGGTCTGATCCGGCAAAGGTAGTGGGTTTTTTTTTTAATATGTTTTATTTAGGTGCCTTCAGACTATTCTTGGATTTAACTGAGCATATCATTTTAATCAGGGGTCATTTCGTAAAAAAAGAGCTAGGGGAACTCATTAGCATAACTCATTAGCATATGCCACACACCCTGACATCACCGGAAGTGTGTCATAAGGCCACACCCCCTGACATCACCGGAAGTGTGTCATAAGGCCACACCCCCCAATGAGGGCCGGAAGCGGGGCGGCCGGAAGCAGGGGGCGGGGCTTCGTCATGTGCCCCGCCCCCCGTACCTCACCCAGGGGAACTGCGTTCCCTCGCGTTCCCCCCCCCCGAAATGACCTCTGATTTTAATTGTACATCGGAAAATCTCTCTGAGATCTTTTTTCCGACAAGCAAAAGGTAAAAATGCCAGTTTAAGCGATAAAAGCAATCTACAAATTGCACATTCTGCTTCTGTTCCTCAAAGGTCGTGCCGGTCGTGTTTCAAAAGGATACTGCTACAGGCTAGTATACAAAGACTTCTGGGCAGACTGCATACCCGATAGCTCTGTTCCTGAGATGTTGGTAAATGTCACCTGTAGTGTTTGTGTATTTGAGACTGGACATGTAGTTTTTGCATGAGGTGGTATAATACAACCATTGTTGTTCATGATAAGGATGCTCAACCCCCCCCCCCCCCCGGTATCCCACTATCAATCCTGGTCAACCAGGTATTGGAGGTTTTGGTCATGCTTCAAAAGCCTATAAAAGCTCTTTGTCCATAGACAATGATGAAATGAAAAAAAAGAGTGTACACTGTAGGCATTGCTCCATATTTTTAATGGGGTAGTAACACCTGACTTGGATAACCCTGGCTAGTCAAATCTCGGAAGCTAAGCAAGGATATCCCTGATTAGTATTTGAATGGGAGACCACCATGGAAGTAGGGTTGCCAGCCCCCTAGTGGGAGCAGGGGAACGTGAGCTTTCACAGGCTCTTGCCCGTCGCTGGCCAGTGGGGGGAAATCCTGCCCCCAAATGACCTTTTCGGGCCTACTTCAGGTTTTGGGCCAACCTCCGTTTCAGGCCTACTTCTGATTTGGGAGACACACACACACACACACTCCCTAGTTTTTGGGCAAAACTCTATGGTTTGAAGCCAACTTTACCATAGAATTTTGCCCAAAAACCAGACTGTCACCCCTGACTGGAAATAGGTCCGTAAATGCCCAACATCACTTCTGGTCTCCTGGAAGGAGGTTGGGAGACCGCGGTGGCCAAGTAAGTCAACCTGGCAACCCTACATGATGAAAATTCAGGATTGCTACACAGAGGCAAGCAATTCACTTCTGCTCAGAATTTCTTACCTTGAAAAGATGAATGACAAGAAGGAAAAGATTCAACCATTTTCTCTCTTCTGCTCCCAGTTCCAGCCTTTAATGGTTTTTATTGAAAGAGAGAAATCAGTTGTTGAACTAATATTGATGCACATTTCCGGTATTGTATACTTTGGTGTAAACAGCATGTAGACAGTTCCCACCAGCTGCTTGACTGTTGTCAGTCTCTTAATTAGGGATGGGCATGAACCAGATCATGAACTAAAATTCATCATGAATTTTGGCTGGTTTGTGGTTCGCAAAGCAATGTTCGTGAACTGAAAAGCCGCCATGAATGTCCATGAATTTTATGCAGTTTGTGAAGAGCAGAAAGCAGTAGTTTAAATGGCTCTGAGAAATTTAAACCCCTGCTTTCTGCTCTTCAGAAAAAAACAGCTGAGTGGCAGGGAGCAGCAAGTAAGGGTTTAAATGGCTCTGAGCCATTTAAGCTGCTTTCTGCTCCCCGATGCTCACCTGTTCAGTTTAAATGGCTCAGAGCCATTTAAACCACTGTTTTCTACTACCCACAAAAAGCACCATGGATATCGGTTCATGGTTTGGCTCATGGTTCAACCACGAACTGCACCAAACTGCAGAAATGTGGATCATGCCCATCCCTACTCTTAATAAAAGCCTGGTGAGGGTGTGTTGTATTTTTTTTTTAATGGGAGTTTGTCCACTGGTTGCCATTTTGTTTCATCCTTTCAGCGCTGCCCATTGGAGAATACTGTGCTAAAGGTAAAGCTACTTGACATGGGAGAGCCCAGAGCTTTGCTGGCGACAGCCCTGTCTCCACCCAGTATCAGTGATATTGAACGCACCATTCTACTGCTCAAAGAGGTAGGTGCTTCTCCCTGCATTTTATTTTATTTCACACCTTTGGGTGATGCCTTTCTGCCCAAATAGGGTCTCTAAGGCAGCAGGCTGTGAACAGCAAGGCAGTAAAACACTTAATATATATATAGAATAATCAATGATACCAATAAAAACATACAAACAGAATGCAAGGAGAGAGAAGGGAAGAAGGTTTTTATACTCTGCTTTTCTCTACCTTAAGGAGTCTCAAAAGCCGCTTACGATTGCCTTCCCATCCTCTCCCCACAACAAGCACCTTGTGAGGCAGGTGGGGTTGAGAGAGTTCTGTGAGAACTGGGACTGGCCCAAGGTCACCCAGCAGGTTTCGTGTGGAGGAGGAGTGGGGATTCAAACCCAGATTGTTCAGATTAAGGGACAACATGTTGGGATGCGCAGAATGCTGGCTAGCACGTCAGTGCCCAAAGTGAGTTAGAGTACCCAAAGAAGACTGGAGTCCACAGCTTAGGTGCAAACACACAGTGAATTTATTCACACCCAGCTTCACCAATATACAGTTCTCAGTGTCAAAGTGCTCCACTGCAACCAATTCAAGTGAGAGAAAAAGTACACTGTACACCCTTTACATATATACATCCATCAGCCAATCAGCACACAGCTGATGCAATCCTGGTGTAATACTTCAGTGCCAAGCTGGACTGCTTCAAACCGGTTAGAGCCAGCCTCTTTTGCAGCTTCTAGCTGTTACTCACTCTGACACTAGATCAAACTCATCTAGGCCAGCCTTACCTATAACATGTGAATCACAACACAACAAAGGTTTACCTGGGTTGGAGTGGTATGCCAAAAAAAATAAAAAATCTTCACCTGCTGGCAGAAGACAATGACCAAGGGAGACAGACAAATCTCCCTGGGGAGAGAGTTTCAGATTTTTGGTGCCACAACTGAGAACGACCTTTCTTGGGATGCCATGCCCTTACCCTCAGCTGGTGGGGGCACTGAAAGCGATGTCTCTGGAGATGACCATTGTCAGCTAAGACAGCTGTAGTTAGGCTTACCAGGTGGTCTTGTTTTAACTGGGCAGCCCCCAAAAGCAGACAGGGTCCCTTGAAGGAAAAAAAGTGGTGTGACCGTATTGGTGAACTTCAAGTCAAGTCCATCGGCAAGAACATCTGCAATACCGTGTCATGTCATAAAAAAAGATAAGCACATAATATGTTTCAAAAGAGTTCCTGGAGAATAAAGGTAAAGGTAAAGGTTCCCTTGCTCGAAAGCCAGTCGAGTCCGACTCTAGGGATGCGGTGCTCATCTCCGTTTCAAAGCCGAAGAGCCAGCGCTGTCCGAAGACGTTTCCGTGGTCATGTGGCCGGCATGACTAAACACCAAGGCGCACGGAACGCTGTTACCTTCCCACCGAAGTGGCACCTATTTATCTACTTGCAATTTCTTGCTTTCGAACTGCTAGGTTGGCAGGAGCTGGAACTAGAGACGGGAGCTCACTCCGTCATGCGGCACACTCGGGTCTCGAACTGCTGAACTACCGACCTTCCACAGCCTGCAGTTCAGCGTCTTAACCCCTTGAGCAGCACTGCGGGGTCTCCTGGAGAGTAAGGCCACGTAATACACCGGAAACTGAGATGTTCCACGTGATCACTACTCAGATCACTTCCTGGTTAGCTTGGTAGCCTACAAGCTGTGCAGGCCTAGTATTAGCTTGTGGGAGTGATGTTTGGGTATTTCTTTTTCTAAGCAAAAACTTAGTTTCAGTCCTCTTGGCTGTTGATAAATCAGTCAGTATCCTCCTCACTTTTGTTTTGGTATAGATAGGAGCCCTTGCGGTCGGTGTCCCTTCTGATGACGCAAATCCTTACGATGGTGAGCTGACATTCCTGGGAAGGGTGTTGGCACAGTTACCCGTAGACCAGCACCTTGGCAAACTCATAGTCCTTGGCAATGTCTTTGGGTGTCTGGAAGAATGTCTCATAATAGGTAAGCGAGCTGACAGGTTTGGGAGCAAGTGGAATTAACCTGTCTGCCTATTGGCCATAATGCCTAGTTAGGTTGATGGGTTTTGTTTTGTTGCCAGAATATCCAAAGAACACAGTTGCAAGGTTATAAATAACAAAGACAAGGCCGTATTTTCAGTCTGAAGACTGACAGCATGGAGAGTACAGAAGGGTATGAATATTTGGCCAGAGGTGGGGGGATACTGGCGTACCTTACAGGGCTGTTTTAAACATGATCTATTTGAAGTGCTATAAATGCTTAAATATGTTATATATGTTCTCTTACCGCTGGGATGCTCTGACCTAGATAGCTCACCTGATCTTATCAGCTCACGGGAGCTAAGCAGGGTTGACTCTGGATAGCCTTTAGATAGGAGACCACCAAGGAATACCAGGGTCTCTATGCAGAGGCCTGCAGGGCCTGCAAGACGGAGCTCTTCCGCCAGGCTTATGAGTAGGAGCCGCCACGGCCACTTACACCACCGCGCCTTTTTAGAGAGAGACCACTGGGGGGATTGAGCAACATCTTTCCATCACCCCAGCCAGTAAGAGGTGAGAGGTGTGAGGGGGAGTTGGTGTGAGGGAGTGGTGATGCGGTGGATGTTTCTTCAGGTTCATAAGGGAGGCACACATCAAAATGGCTCCTAGACATGTCCTTTACTATCTCCCACAATGTGAGAAGTTAAATAACCTAATAACCTAATAAAGGAAACCAATTTGGGTTATATTTCCATTGTGGGTGGGAGTGTGGCTAAGCTGGGCATCCCTGATGGATTAAAGTACCCTGGTCCTGCTCCTACATTTAAGAACATAAGAACATAAGAGACGCCAATGTTGGATCAGGCCAAAGGCCCATCCAGTCCAACACTCTGTGTCACACAGTGGCCAGAAATACCAGTGCCATCAGGAGGTCCAGCAGTGGGGCCAGGACATTAGAAGCCCTCCCACTGTTGACCCCCCCCAAGCACCAAGAAGACAGAGCATCACTTGCCCCAGAGCCCCTAGCTATACCTTGTGGCTAATAGCCACTGATGGACCTCTGCTCCATATGCTTATCTAATTCCCTTTTGAAGCCGTCCATGCTTGTAGCACCCACCACTTCCTGTGGCAGTGAATTCCATGTGTTAATCACTCTTTGGGTGAAGAAGTACTTCCTTTTATCCGTTCTAACCCGACCGCTCTGCAGTTTCATGGAGTGCCCACGAGTTCTTGTATTGTGAGAAAGGGAGAAAAGTACCTCTTTCTTTACCTGCTCTTTCCCATGCATAATCTTATAAACCTCGATCATGTCACCCCTCAGTCGTCTTTTCTCCAAGCTAAAGAGCCCTAAGCGCTTTAACCTTTCCTCATAGGGAAAGTGTTCCAACCCTTTTATCATTCGAGTTGCCCTTTTCTGCACTTTTTCCAAAGCTATAATATCCTTTTTAAGGTGTGGTGCCCAGAACTGCACACAGTATTCCAAATGAGGTCTCACCATTGATTTATATAGGGGCATTATTATATTGGCTGATCTGTTTTCAATACCCTTCCTAATAATCCCCAGCATAGCATTGGCCTTCTTTATTGCAGTCACACACTGTCTCGACATTTTCAGTGAGTTATCCACTACAACTCCAAGATCTCTCTCTTGCTCAGTCTCTGCCAGTTCAGACCCCATCAATGTGTATTTATATTTAGGATTTTTGGCTCCAATGTGCATCACCTTGCACTTGGCCACATTGAACCCCATTTGCCATGTTGACGCCCACTCGCCCATCCTTGACAGATCCCCTTGGAGTGCCTCACAATCCTCACTGGTTTTCACCACCCTGAACAACTTTGTATCATCCGCAAATTTAGCCACTTCACTGCTTACTCCCATCTCCAAATCATTAATGAACAAGTTAAAAAGCAGTGGACCAAGTACTGATCCCTGCGGTACCCCACTGCTTACCACCCTCCACTGAGAAAATTGCCCACCTACACTCACTCTCTGTTTTCTATGAACTAGCCAGTTTTTGATCCATAAAAGGACTTGTCCTTCTATCCCATGATTTTTGAGCTTACTTAGGAGCCTTTGATGAGGAACTTTATCAAAAGCTTTCTGGAAGTCAAGGTAAATAATATCTATTGGATCCCCCTTGTCCACATGTTTGTTCACCCCCTCAAAGAACACTAACAGGTTAGTGAGACAAGATCTTCCCTTACAGAAACCGTGCTGAGTCTGCCTCAATAGGTTTTGTTCATCTATGTGCCTACTAATTCTTTCCTTAATAATGGTTTCCACCAATTTACCCGGTATCGACGTCAGACTGACTGGCCTGTAATTTCCCGGATCTCCTCTGGAACCCTTTTTAAAGATGGGAGTGACATTAGCTACCTTCCAATCCTCAGGAATGGAGGCAGATTTTAAGGAAAGATTACATATCTTTGTCAGGAGATCTACAAGTTCACATTTGAGTTCTTTCAGAACTCTCGGATGTATGCCATCTGGGCCTGGTGATTTTTCAGTTTTTAAGTTGTCTATCAGTTTTAGGACCTCCTCTCTCGTCACCTCAATCTGACTCAGGTCTTTCAACACCCCTCCTGAAATCAGTGGTTCTGGAGTGGGCAAGCACTTCTCATCTTCCACAGTGAAGACGGAGGCAAAAAATGCATTTAGCTTCTCAGCCATTTCCCTATCATCCTTCAATACTCCTTTTACCCCTTGGTCGTCCAAGGGCCCCACTGCCTCCCTGGCTGGTTTCCTGTTTCTAATGTATTTGAAGAAAGTTTTATTGTTGGTTTTTACGTTTTTTGCTATATGCTCCTCATATTCCCTTTTTGCCTGCCTGACCTCAGACTTGCATTTTATTTGCCATAGCCTGTGCTCCGTTTTATCAGCCTCACTGTGACTAGCTTTCCACTGCTTAAAGGAATTCTTTTTACTTTTTACAGCCTCCATTACTCTGTTTGTTAACCATGCAGGCTTTTTCCTATACCTGTTTGTGCCTTTCCTAACCTGCGGAATATATATTTTTTGTTTCCACCGCCACCAGTGCTGGAATAATAGTAGGTAAATTATAGCAAAACTTTCAACATATCCATTGCTATATATGAGTATGCATGTAGATTAGGGGAAAGTTCTGTGGTTCATTGCGAGTGACATCACAGACTCTGTCCAATATGCACTGAGACGTCTTCATGGGCACCTTCCATACAATATCTACAGTTGTAGTAAACAGCATATCGGTTGCAGGGGAAACGGTGCATTTTCTCAGCAATGCAATATTTTGAGTGCTGTCCCCACTTTCTGGGAAGAAACATGGGATGATGCTGAAGAGCTAATGGCCAACTACTGTAGGGTTTATTCTGTGACAGTTTTTTTCATCCAAATAAGTTATTTTTTCAGGGTTCTTCCTTGATTATTTGTCCCATAATTTACACTAAAAATAATACTATTTGTTTCTCTGATAACTTACGTGATTAGCTATTGTCTGATTAATATCTGTAAGTGGATCTGGGTCTCTTTTGTGAGGGGAAAACAAAATCCATAAGTTCAGAACTAAACTTCCATTTCTCTTTTGCAGCTGCAGCCCTTTCCTTCAACAACTTCTTTGCGATACCTTTCAGACAACACCTTGATGGATACAGGTAGTTTTTCTCAGGTTGTCCCCTGGTTAAAGAGTGTTGGGAAAGTTGGCAAAATAGTTAAATATTCAGAGATTGCAATGGATCTTTGCCTCACTGGAGAGGAGGCATTTTCTTCTATGTAAAAATCTTTATTTCTAAGGGAAGGGTTCACAGGAAATCTACAAAACAACAAAGACACCTAAGACTACATCTTTACACTTTGACCACATGGTCTACAACAATGGAGATTCTTCTTCTTCTTGACCCCTAGAAGGAAATCACCTGAATGCATTAACCAGTGATTGTTAGTAAATAGGCTTCAGTTTCCCGGGCTCTCTTCCCATTGGCTCTGTGCCAGGTTCCCTTCCAGGTCAGTCTAAACAATAGCACACAGGGTAAACACACATTAACCCTATAATGACTGAATTTTAGACCTTGCAATACACACATTTCCAACAAAGAGAATGGATTATTCCCATGAATTGACTAAATGCGCACATGAATAAAAGCAGTGGTTCTGAAGGCAGTGGCATACTTTGTATATTGCAGTGGCTATGATCTTAGAAGAGGTATCCCCACTTGTTTGAGAAAGAAGGGGAATACCTCTTCTTACTGGCACCCCTTCAGGTTCTTTTTTTAAAATACTTGTTGTCTATCACATCTGATCCCGACCTTCCCTCCAAGGATCTCAGGGTTGTATACATCTTTCTCTTTCCTCCACTTTTTCCTCACAACAACCTCCTGAGGTAGGTTAGGCTAAGAGAGGAATGAAGGGGGTATGTCTGTCTTTCCAGTGTTAACCAGTTTTTTAAAATGATGTTTACATCTATATTACGTACACGTATTTTTAATGATGTTTACATATATATGCCCTGAGTTGGATAGCCCAGGCTAGCCCAATCCCCTCAGAGCTTGATAGCTAAGCGAGGTTGGGCCTGGTTAGTACTTGGAGACCACCAAGGAAGACCCGTGTTGCTACACAGAGGCAGGCAATGGCAAACTACCTCTGAATGTCTCTTGCCCTGAAAACCCTACGGGGTTGCCATAAATCAGCTGCGACTTAACAGCATCTTTCCACTACCACAGCTTTATACATACTTATGTCTGCCTGGTAAGGATTCACTACACATATCTGATGAAGTGGGCTCTAGTGCACAAAAGTTTATGCTTGGATAAAATCTTGTTTGTCGTTACCACCACAAGACTCCTGTTTATTTTGCCAGCCAAAGTCTAACACTGCTGCCCCTCCGAAATTAAATAGGCCAGGGTCACCTAGTGTGCTTTGATTTGCAGTTTTTAAAAAACCTTTTGCCCAATTAACCATGGGGGGTAGCTCTAATGTTTTACGTTTAGAGAACGTACAACTAGGAACAGCACCAATCTCTCTTTTTTTTTAAAGACCCCCGAGGGGGATTTTTTTATTTTTTATAATAGTACATAAACTACAAAGAAAAAAAGGGAAGGGGAGCTACAACTAAGGAGAAAGAAAAGTAACTCACACTAAACTAAAAACTCAAGAGTAGGAGGTCATTACCCTGTCAGACTGCAGTTAGTAATGGGGGGGGGGAGAAATCTGTTAATAAACAATATACTTTGTGAGATCCTGTCTTTCTAAGCTTATGTGTTAGTTTATTACTTGTTATGAGAAGATTTCCAGAGCACCAATCTCTTCCTTTCTCCTTGCTGCCTGCCACCAAGGTTGATTCTTTTTTTCTTTGACGGAATTTTTAAAAAAATATTATTTATTTATTATTTGTATTTATAGCCCGTCCATCCTGCAAGCGGGCTCAGGGTGGGTAACACCATAAAAACAGTACAATAAATATGATTAAAATTAAACAAGTTAGAAAATTTAAGCAATAATAAATATTAAAACTCAATCACACTTCTGACTGTCACTGGTTGTACAGTTCTTTAGCATATTATTTGGATTAATAGATGGATAGGTGACAGCCACCTCAGGGAGGCCATATAGAGACGTCTGCTGCCTCAACCAAAGGCCTGGCAGAACAGCTCCATCTAACAGGCCCTGCGGAATTGAAGATCCCGCAGGGCCCTAATCTCGACTGGGAGCATGTTCCACCAGTCAGGGGCCAGGGCAGAAAAGGCCCTGAGCAAGACGGGACATCCTTTGGGCCAGGGACAATCAGGAGATGTTGACCCATCGAGCGTAGCACTCTTCGGGGTGTATATGGGAAGAGCCGGTCCCCCAGATATGTGGGTCCCAGGCCGTATAAGGCTTTGAAGGCAATTACCAGCACCTTGAAGCGAATCCGGAAGTCAACTGGCAACCAATGCAGTTGGCGAAGCACCTGCTGGATGTGAGCCCACATTGGAAACGTGACTTGTCTTGCTTGTGTTTTTATAACATGCCTGATACCCTACCCTACCCTTTCATTTTTTATTTGTATTTTGGAAAGCAGTGTGTTAGCAAATACTTAAAAGCAATAACATTTTTAAACAGCAGCTATGTAACACCCCTACCTTTTTAAAAATCTCTTGTGACAAATTTATCGATTTGCAGGAATAAGCTGCATTTTTCTGGGAACAGCAAGAGCGATTGCATTGCGCTCGTCATGGCATTTAAGGTAATCTCACCCCTCCACCCTCCCCACCTCTAGCAGGGATGCCAGGGAAAGTTAAGCAAGCCTCAGGGTTTTCACATTGTATTGCCATCTGGCTGATAATGTGGGAGGGTTTTACGGTTACTGCAGACTGTGGCAGATAGTTGCTACTATTTAAATAGCACTGGGGTGGGGTGGGGGAGAGATAGAGAGAGAGAGATGGGCAAGAGGATCTATGGGGGCAGGGGGGCAAACCAGGACAGGAGGAAAGACTGCATTTGTAAGGGCAGCATGTGTGCAAGACTGAATTGGGAGACTGGCTTTTATAGAGAGGCTTGTTTGTAACAATCCTGCGCTGCTGTGTTCCCTGCACTTTAGAGTCTCTGATTCCAAGTACAAATTACTGTGCATATCTCAAATTTCCTCCTCTCTCTGTTAATTTCAGGAGTGGCAGGAAAGCAGGCAAAAAGGAAAGCTCAGGCATCCCAAGGTTAGCTCTACTTTGCGGTTTAGGGCTCAGTGTGGCCTATTCAATTGCGAGACCAGAAAGTTGATTTTGCTGTGGTGATTCTCTCCCCCCCCCCCCACCTTCTTCCTCCGCCAGGGTTGGTGTTTGTTTTTTTTTAAGTTAAAGGTAGGAAGAAAGGCTCCATCTTTCCAATTAGGCTCTTCATTATGACGCCTGGACTGTCCTGTAAGATGGAGTGCCCACATGAGATTTCCTCC
Source organism: Gekko japonicus (assembly GCF_001447785.1). NCBI lineage: Eukaryota > Metazoa > Chordata > Lepidosauria > Squamata > Gekkonidae > Gekko > Gekko japonicus. Next base: position 450,644 of record NW_015170282.1, on the reverse strand, counting down.
ATGTAGTGGTCTCTGGGCAAAGATGATCTTATGGCCAGGGGCAGGGAGAATCTCTGCAGTAATGGAAGGAACAGTGGCACACCATGATTGGCTTGCTTGTTTCCCGATGCCCCCTTTTGTCGGAATTCTGGAACGCTTCTAGTAGTGGTGGAGGCACATGAATCCAAGTTCTCGGGTGGACCCCGGAAGGGCTCTCTGGAGGGAGGGTCACTATAGGTGTCGGCAGGTGCCATGGTGCCCACAGGAGTTTGGTATAGTGGTTAAGTGCGTGGACTCTAATCTGGGAGAACCGGGTTTGATTCCCCACTCCTCCACTTGCAGCTACTGGGTGACCTTGGGCAAGCCATAGTTCTGGCACAGCCGTTCTTGAAAAAAGAGCAGTTTCTGTCAGAGCTCTCTCAGCCCCACCTACCTCACAGGGTGTCTGTTGTGGGGAGGGGAAGGGAAAGGAGTTTGTAAGCTGCCCTGAGACTCTGAGTGAAGGGCGGGGTATCAATCCAATTTCTTCTCTTCTTCTTCTTCTTCTGTTGTGAATTACAAGAAGCATGGTTTTTAATAATTGCCAAATTTTTTCCAGGATGAACTTGATTGGGGCCGTTCCAAGTATATTCATATAAAACGAATTAGAGAGGTAAGCTCAACAGGTGTCTTGGCTCTCCCCCCACCCCCAGCTCTGTTCCCCTCCCCTCTCTCCCTATGTCTCACACAACGGACTTAGGGCAACTCCTCGTGGTTTTAGAAAGGAGAAGTGAACAGAGGAGGTTTGTCATTGGTTCCCTCTGTGTAGCACCCCTGGACTTCCCATCCAAGTACTAACCAGGGCTGACCCTGCTTAGTTTTTGAGATCGGACAAGACTGGATAACCTGGGCCAGGGATAGATCTATATCTGTATCTATATATAAAATCTGCAGATCAGGTCAGGGATTTCTTATATAAAACACACAAAAAAGCTCTCCCATTAGAACGCCGCCTAACCTAGCAAACAGGAAGTTGCTTAAATGCCCAAACTGCTTATTTATTCAGATATTTATATCCCACTTTCCCCTGTGACTCGAGGCGGCTTATTCATATTGTTATATATTAATATTATTCATATTAATCATATTGAAAAGCATAATAGGGGTGTGCCAAAAAATTGTTTTTTCCTAGCTCAATTATAGCCTATGGGGATGTGGGTGGTGCAGAAAGCGTCAACGTTCCTGGTAGCCGTTATGGTGGCACTCCTAGCTGCACCCACCACCCGGCACCATCAGGAAAAGGGGATTTAGGCAGTTTGGGCAGAAGAATGATGCATAGGTAGGTGGGCGGGCAAGAGGGGAGCTAGTAGTGGGCATGGGGGGACATGGGCACTTTCTGCCCAGGGCACCCCTCTCCGGAACTGGGCCTGACTACCGGTAAATACAGAGTGCTTTGTCCTTTTTTTCTTTAACCAAGCAATCTTTCATATGTGTATTTTTGGTAGCCTGCAAAATTATGGATAACATTAGAGTGAAAACTTCTTTTAGGTGGCTGAACTGTACGAGGAGTTGAAAAAGAGAGTCAGCGAATTCAACATGCATGTTAACCCGCAACCCCCTGCCATGGATCGTGACTATGTGTATAAGCAGCGCTTCATTTTGCAGGTATAGGATGCACTTAGATGTACAAAGTGCAACTTATTTATTTATTTATTTTATTGAATTTCTACCCTGCCCTCCCAGCCAAGGCCAGCTAATGTCTCCTAAAGATCTGTGAGACTTTACGATTTTTTTAAAAAATGCTCCTCTGGGTAGCTTTTGTGTTAATCTAAGGAGCTGCGGTGGCTCAAGTGGTTAAGACGCTGAACTGCAGGCTGTGGAAGGTCAGTAGTTCAGCAGTTCGAGACCCGAGTGTGCCGCATGACGGAGCGAGCTCCCATCTCTAGTTCCAGCTCCTGCCAACCTAGCAGTTTGAAAGCAAGAAATTGCAAGTAGATAAATAGGTACCACTTCGGTGGGAAGGTAACAGCGTTCCATGCGCCTTGGCATTTAGTCATGCCGGCCACATGACCACAGAAACGTCTTTGGACAGCGCTGGCTCTTCGGCTTTGAAACGGAGATGAGCACCGCAACCCTAGAGTCGGATTCAACTGGCTTTCGAGCAAGGGAAACCTTCACCTTTACTAATGAGCATTCAGTGTCCGTGTAGTTTTGTAATTAAGAGTACAAGAAGCTGAAAATGTTGTCTTTTGTTTTTATCCTGGGTATCCGCAGTTGTCTTTTGTTTTTATCCTGGGTATCCGCAGAGCCCCATCACAATTACCAGAGAAATAAGGAAGAGCACAATATCATTTCAGTCAGTGTTGCTTTACTGTGGGCCAGCGGTCCAGGGGGATACATTTTTTGTGCAGGGCACCTAAGAGAACCACAAAACGTCAGGAGAAGCTAGTTTGGGATCATTTGGTTGATGTGATATTTATTTAATTGATTTCTACACTGTCTTCCTGTTTAGAAGAATCCCTTTGTGTGGCTTAGGTGAGATAATAAAAACGCAGACAAATTGGTTTGCTTTTTCCGCCTGCTCTGATTCCCAATCACACGTACATCCCCACAGTGGAGAAAATGGGTTTCTAAGAGAGAATTGTGACTCCTGCCGTTTGTCTTCTCTGATTCCTCAGGTCGTAATGGCTGGTGCTTTCTACCCAAATTACTTTGCTTTGGGGCAAAATGATGAAGAAATTGCTGCAAGGGAGCTGTCAGGCAAGGATCCCAAAACAACAGTTATGGTAGGTTAATTTCGTTCAAGCAGCCCAGTTTGCACGTGGTAACCACTGCCATAGCTTGCACTTTTTTGTGCTTCAGGGCCAAGATACATGATATACCTAACATGAGCAGGAAAGACTTGTCTCACAGTCTGTCGCGCAGTGTGCGTCACCGGGTCAGCTCTCAGCTTAAGATCAAAATAGCACTCTGCTTCCACTTCAGTAAACCACACTCACACAGTTCTTGTGGTTAACTATATACAGTGATTTATTTTCATATATACAGCTCTCTCCGTCAAAGTGCTCCGCCATACGCTCATACAAGAAGAAGGAATATACTGTACAGACTACATACACTTATATACACTGACCACCCAATCAGCTTACTGCTGAGTCACTGTGAGACAGCTCAGCTTAGCTCCAGTCAGAACCGGTTTGTGCTGGTTCTCCAGACTGTCAGACATCTGTCAAATAGATTGGCATGATCACACATACTGAAGCCTTATGACATTCAACAAGACTGTGGCTTAGTGGTTTGAACTGGAGCGCGGTAATAAAAAGTTTGGATGGCAGGGTCATAGGCAGGATTTTCCATTTTGTGGGGCAAATCTGTTTCTTGGGGGGTACCCATTATGCTTATACTTAAAAATAATAAATAACTGGAGCCTGAGAAGGACAGGGTTTGGAGAGGGGAAGGACTTCAATGCCACAGGATGTACCTGGAGATCAGGTGTAATACCAGAGGATCTCCAGCCGACTTCACCTGATAGAATTTGAAAGATATGCTGTCTTAGATAGGTTATTATGTTTGCCGCAAGGGTTCTGATGGGACCCTAGACAATGCTGCTATCTTAAGAGCTTTTGTGCCCACAAAGAAAAATTATTGCCCCTTATGTCGTTTATATAAACATCACGATCCTTGAAAAAGATTAATTTAAAACAGGTAAATGACTAGAGTCCCGTGGGACTAGTAATAGTGTTACTGACAAGGGGCTGTCTGAATGTAAACCTGCACTCGATGTATTGTTTGGGTGAAACATTTTTTTCTATGTATTGTTTGGGTGAAATATATTTTTGATAATATTTGATACCAATATTTAGACAGTATTGAAAAATATCAAAAGAAAAAGAATAAAGCATAAAATTAGTTGCTGTAGATTTTCCGGGTTGTGTGGCCATGGTCTTGGCATTGTAGAACCTGACGTTTCGCCAGTAATTGTGACTGGCATCCTCAGGGTTATAAACACAGAAAGATGGAGTACTCTCTGTGTCAAAGTGAGAAGAAAATGGTAGGCAGGTAATTTATATCTACTCCAGAAGGTGGAAACAATCCATATACAAAAGAACCTCCTCAGGAAAGTTCCTCCAGTAGCATGTTCATAGCCCGGGGAACTCCTACAAGATAATGACTCAGCCCTACCCCACCTTCTGGAGTAGATATAAATTACCTGCCTACCATTTTCTTCTCACTTTGACACAGAGAGTACTCCATCTTTCTGTGTTTATAACCCTGAGGATGCCAGTCACAATTACTGGCGAAACGTCAGGTTCTACAATGCCAAGACCATGGCCACACAACCCGGAAAATCTACAGCAACTAATTTTATGCTTTATTCTTTTTCTTTTGATATTTTTCAATACTGTCTAAATATTGGTATCAAATATTATCAAAAATATATTTCACCCAAACAATACATAGAAAAAAATGTTTCACCCAAACAATACATCGAGTGCAGGTTTACATTCAGACAGCCCCTTGTCAGTAACACTATTACTAGTCCCACGGGACTCTAGTCATTTACCTGTTTTAAATTAATCTTTTTCAAGGATCGTGATGTTTATATAAACGACATAAGGGGCAATAATTTTTCTTTGTGGGCACAAAAGCTCTTAAGATAGCAGCATTGTCTAGGGTCCCATCAGAACCCTTGCGGCAAACATAATAACCTATCTAAGACAGCATATCTTTCAAATTCTATCAGGTGAAGTCGGCTGGAGATCCTCTGGTATTACACCTGATCTCCAGGTACATCCTGTGGCATTGAAGTCCTTCCCCTCTCCAAACCCTGTCCTTCTCAGGCTCCAGTTATTTATTATTTTTAAGTATAAGCATAATGGGTACCCCCCAAGAAACAGATTTGCCCCACAAAATGGAAAATCCTGCCTATGACCCTGCCATCCAAACTTTTTATTACCGCGCTCCAGTGTCAATTAAATGGTGAAGTTCTAAGGCTGTGTATATATTGACATGCTCAGATATTGATGTGCTTTGAAATACCAACGCTGTACCTATATTTTTGTTTTAAACAGTTAAAGAGCATGCCCTCCTATGGCTTTCTCTACTATAAACAACTGCAGTCACTGTTTAGACAGTGTGGCCAAGTTAAAACCATTTCCTATGATGGAGCCAAGTAAGTCAACTTTTATAGTCTTCTAAGATTGACTGAACATGAATATGTGGTGTTCATATTTGGCGGCTTACTGGTTTTAGAGTGCTGGCATGTATATTAAAGTTGAAGATTAGTGACACTTCTGGGCTGTTTTATAATGAAATAAATAGAAGAAATGTTTTACGTCAGCCACCTTCAATTCTCTGTGGGGTACTTAGAAGTGTATTAATAAGTAGATAAAGTGGATAGTTGTAAACTGTTCTTTGCTTACAAATGCTGTGCGTCAGGTAGTAACAACATGAGGTTCTAAAGTGAAAAATCCCAAAATTTTCCCAGCTGCATTTTAATTTTGGAATTATGCTTGTTTCTAGAAGCATTATGGGGACTGTCACAATACTTTGTCACTTCTGATCACACATACCCCTCCCAAATTCTTCTTTTTAAACAGAGCTTTTATAGAGTTTTCCCGGAATCCAACAGAACGCTTTAAAACACTTCCTGCTGTGTACATGGCCCTGAAGATGGCACAACTGCGGAATCAATTTGAACTTAATGTACATTTGTCAGAAGAGATTGAAGAGAAAATGGACAGGGGATCAAGTATGATCGTGAGGGGCACACGGTATGGTATTACGTAGATGGGTTGGGTTCTGTAAAGAATGGGCAGTGATATATGATTCAGTTTTAGTTCTGTTTAGTGAAGTGTTCACAGCTGGGTGTTTGTGTGTTCCTAAAACAAGTCTGGATTTTGCAACCAGTATTGCAAATGAACCAAAATGTGCTTATAGCTCCTTAGTTTGCAGTGCTGGAGCCCCGCCCACTGAAAATCCTTTTCGGCCCACCATGTGGCTTTGGAGGCTTTGTCCATACCCCCTTTGAAGCCATTATAGTAATAAGGACTAGAAACATCTTTTTAAAAAATGAGAGAGCAGGGTGCTGAATTCACGAGAATATAAGCGAAACCAATGTTGGATCATGCCAATGGCCCATCCAGTCCAACACTCTGTCACACAGTGGCCAGAAATACCAGGTGCCATCAGGAGGTCCACCAGTGGGGCCAGGACACTAGAAGCCCTCCCACTGTTGCCACCCCCCAGCACCAAGAATACAGAGCATCAGTTGCCCCAGACCCAGAGTTCCTATCTATGCCTTGTGGCTAATAGCTACTGATGGACCTCTGCTCCATATGTTTATCCAATTCCCTCTTGAAGCCGTCCATGCTTGTAGCCGCCACCACCTCCTGTGTCAGTGAATTCCATGTGTTAATCACTCTTTGGGTGAAGACGTACTTCTTTTTATCTGTTTTAACCCGACTGCTCAACAATTTAATTGATTGCCCACAAGGTCTTGTATTGTATTGTATTCCACAGTGAGCACTGAATTTTTCTTAAATGGAATAGCACAGTACACCAGTGCCAAGACATTTTTTAAAAAGTATTCATTATTTGAATTATACTTCAAGTGAATGCAGTTAAACACAGGGTTGGTTTCTGTGAATGAGTTCCATACGTGCCAGATAGGGCTTTTCCACATTCACATTTTCCTCACCTGTGCGCTGCTGTTGCTCCCTGCATAAAAACCTGCAGGGGGATATGCGGGACATAACACAGTGTAATATTGAGTCAACCACTAGAGGGAGCAAAACTCAAGTGGAACAGGAACACCACAAAAGCAACAGGACCCCCCCCCCCCCCCAAGCAACAGAAACACATAAGTGAGGCAAATGAGAATGTGGAAAAGCTCATAGTCTCTGCTGCGGAGAACACTTCCTCTTCTGCTAGCAAAGGCCCATAGAAAAGAAGAGCAGAGGAAGCTTGCTTTGTGGTAGACAATGACTAGTTTGCGCAAAGATGTGAATGCTAAGAGAGTAATATGGATGCCTGGAACAAGGAAATCTCTCGGCAGTCCCCAGAACATGCTTTGTTGCTTTTCAAAATAGATTTACAAATAAAGTGGATGTACAAAATGAGAGAAAGCAAAAAACCCATGTAAACTCGCTACAACTTTTATGAAATGTATCAGTTAACTTTTTTAGAATTTATACCAGGCCTGTAGCCAGGATTTTTTAAATAGGGGGGGCTTTTTAAAAAGTCAGGTGGCACTGAAATTGGCGGCTTGGAGGCGCATGCGTGGCCTCCCCCCACTTCTCCCCCAAAGCATTTAAAGGGCTTGTAGTGCAGGCACGCGCGGCCTCCCCCGTGGCCTCCCTCCTTCTTCCTAAAAGTTGTGAGGCCTTGGGAGGAAGTCGGGGGGGGGGGTCCTCAGGAGGCCCGACCGTGGCTATGGGCCTGATTTATACCCTATTTTTCTCTCCAGCAGGGGGGTTGAAAACAGCTTACAATGTTCTTCACTTTGTCTCTACTTTATCCTCACAATAGCAACCCTGTGAGGTATGTTGGCTGAGAGAGAGTGACTGGCTTAAGGTCACCCAGCGAGCTTTCGTGGCAGATTAGGATTCAAACCTGGGTCTCCCAGATCCTAGTCCAGCATTCTAAGCACTACACGTCAGGCCGGCTCTCCCTATAAACACATTAGTTCACTGAAAAAAACCCTGTGATGTTCACATAGCAGGTGGAATAGAACATTGTACTTTGAATTACTTTGTGGTTCTTCCAGAAGTTAGTAAAGGGTTTTTCTCTCTCTCCAGTTGTTCACAAACGAAATTTTGGGGGGGTTTCTCTTCTACAGTGACCTAGTGGTGAACAGCTGTCTCCTGTAAACCACAGTCAGATGGATATCATGCTAGAATGCTTTTTAAGCCAAGTTGATTCCCCACTCCTCCTCCACGTGAAGATTGCTGGGTGACCCTTGGCCAGTCACAGTTCTCTCAGGACGCTCTCAGCCCCACCTACCTCACACGGTGCCTTTTGTGGGGAAAGGAAGGGAGGGCAATTGTAAGCCGCTTTGAGATTCCTTAAGGTAGAGAAAAGAGGGGTGTAAAAACCTTCTCTTCTTTATTGGAAAGAAACCTCCGTGCTGTTGGCTCACAGATTGCCTCTTGTGTTTCTGTTGTGTGGTTGCGCTTGTTTTTCTTTACTAGTGTGAAGGTGGATTTTCAGAAGCATACCGTGGCTCCCGTACAAAAGTTTTGCAGTACTTCAGAAAAATTGCAGACCATTACAAGCCTTGATTTGTCGATCAATGTCACAGAGGTAGGGATGTTTTTATACTAAAAACTATGCCACTAGTGGCAGTGGGGTCCTCTAAAAATAGGAGGTTTGGGCTTCAGCATTTGGGAATGGGTCGGTCCCCAGTCTGTTTCAGATAAAACTCTCTAGATCATTGATCACCAGCTTGGCGCCAGTGGGCCACCATTGTGCTCGCTGAGGTGTTTCCTGGCGCCCTCTAGCTTCTTCCCATAGATAATTATTTCCTAAACCAGGGGCCCCAACTTTTTTGAGCTTGCGGACACATTTGGGGTTCTGACACAGGGCGATGGGTGTAATCACAAAATGTCTGCCACAGGAGGTGGAGCCAGTCACAAAATGTCAGGGAGCCAAGTTACACATAATGAATAGTACCCCTTCTGCCTGACTCTTTAACAGGATCCCTTTTAATCTGCACAGCCAATCAGAAGCTCTGCTGAACAAAAGCCTCACCTAGCCCTACCCACTTTATAAAAGCTCTTGGCACGCACCAGGAAAATAGTTGACGGGCACCATGGTGCCCATAGGCACACCACGTTGAAAACCCCTGTCCTAAAGCAAAGAGCCCATTCTGGTTTTCCTCCACCTCCTTGGAGCAGAATGTCTTTCAGAAGACCACAGAAGTCATCAATCACCCTCTGGGTCCACCCATTCAGAAGTAGCTGCCTCCTGTCATGATGCGAGGCTAGGCAGGGGCAAGGTAGTCAGGATACAGTCCTGTCAGGTCCCCACAGCCACAACGAAGTACACACTTGTAGAAAGGTTTTACTTTAATTAAAGCTGAAGATGCATTGACAGGAACACTGTTAGGAATGACGAGGACTCAAAGAGCATGACAGGTTATAGTGCATTCAAACAAGCGAGGCCCAATTACGGGAGTTCCTGTGCACGCCATTAGGCCTGGGAGCAAACGGTACTATACAGCATAAACAGATATTCTTCCCACGGCACCTTCGTGAGATAACCCAAGCAACTATCCAGCAGCAAACCTCCTATGGCCTTGAGAGATACACGTTACTTTGATGAAGCAATTAAGTGCATAAACAGGAATGCATAGTAAAAACGAAAGTAGAAACAATTGGCAGGTTGCTGACAAGTCCAAGATCAAGAGCCAGTTAAGCAAGGTAGCTGGGAAACCAAGTCCAAGACACTAAGCAAAAGCGGGGTGGTCAAAGTACAGTCCAGAGTCAAGAGCCAGGCAAGCAAACCAACCGGGACATCAAGTTCAAATCACAAACCGTTAGAGTTGTCAGGGAGCCAGAGTCCAAAAGAGTCAAGCGCTAAGGAGTCAAAGGTTCAAGGTGCAGAGTCAAAGCGCAGTCGTTCAAGCCGAGGTTACAGGGCTGAGGGAATCCAGTCAGGAACAAGGAGTCAGGAACATGAGCGTGGAGGTGCAGAGCTTTCATCCAAAGAGACTAGTTGCTGGCACGATTTGTCAGCGTGAGTGCTAGAGTTAAATAGGCCATAAACCTGTCGGCAATTAGTGCGCCTTCAGCGAGTCCCAGCTCCTGCTAGTGCTCAAGGCTGAGTGAGCGTCTGCCACGCATGTGTGCCTCTCACTGCCTAGCTGCCATCTGCCGTCGGCGCTGTTCCCTTAAACGGGATACTGGTGGAGGCGAATCAGGAGGAGAACTGTCCGGGCGTGCTTCTGCCTCAGCTGTAGCTTCTGGAAGCTCAGCCCTGTCACGTGCAGGCGTTACCGGCATCGCGAGCTCATCCCCAGCAGCACTTAGATCCTCTGCTGGTAAAAGGCTCTCTGTGCAGAGTACAGAGCCCCTCTCTAGTGCAGGCATGAGTGAGTGGCAGAGGGACACTTTGGGCACAGTCTGCTTTCTTAGAAAGAAAAAGGACTTTATTCACTACTGCACAGTTTAATCATCTAGTGCGGGGTCCTCAACAGAAGAAGAGAGAAGAGAAGAGATTGGATTTATACCCCGCCCTTCACTCGGAGTCTCAGAGCAGCTTACAAACTCCTTTCCCTTCCCCTCCTCACAACAGGTGGGGCCGAGAGAGCTCTTTGCAGAACTGTCCTTGAGAGTACAGCTCTGAGAGAACTATGGCTTGCCCAAGATCATCCAGCAGCTGCAAGTGGAGGAGTGGGGATTCAAACCCAGTTTTCCCAGATTAGAGTCCGCGCACTTAACCACTACCCCAAACACCTGTGGGAGCTATGGCACCTGCCGACACCTTTCCTGCTGCCTGTCAAGTGTTTTTAAGAAAGTGGGTGGGGCCAGACGAGGCTTTTGCCCAGCAAAGCTTCTGATTGGCCACTGGAGATTTGACTGGCTGTGCCACCACAGCACAAGGATCTCCCGTGTGACTGAAGGGAAGCTTCAGCAGCCGTTTGTGGATACCACACCACACCACTGCAGATCTCAGAAAGGAAAGGAAGCACTTTGACGGGGTCTAACTTTAGAGTCGCAGTCATCACGTCAGCATCCCTCCTGGAGGGGAGATGGGAACAAGCACTGGACAAGCTTCAACTCTGTGAACAGTATGTCCAGATCTTCGTACCCTTCCTGCCCTAGTTTACTCAGCCCCGAGTTTGGGAGTTGATGAGGCCCACTCCTTCCCCCATGTATTTATTTATTTCCCATATTTGTATCCCACCCGTCCCGCAAGCGGGTTCAGGGCGGGTCACATCATCTTAAGTAATACAGTAAAATTTAAAACACAATAAAGGATTTACATTATAAACATTTAAAATCAGTAGTTACAGCTGCCAGTGGAAATTCCGACCCATGTATTGTATGTATAAACATCCAATATATGCAAATAATGTTTAATGAAAATATATATATTGTGTGTAATGTGTTAAATAAGCATAATCATATTATAGGTATCTACATGCATTATATAGGCAGTCAGATACATAATCTGATTACAGATTACGTTGCACAGAAACTAGCTACTTAGGTGGGAGAATAGTTGGACTGTTCCCTTTATATTCCTTTGTTACTTTGATTATGTATCTGATCGCCTATATGTGAATGTAAATACCAATAATATGATTATACTTATTTAACACATTACACACAATATATCTATTTTTATTAAACATTATTTGCGTATATTGGATGTTTATATATGGTGTTATATGTAGTTATATGCAGTCCCTTGGACTGCAAGAAGATCAAATCAGTCAATCCTAAAAGTAATCAACCCTGACTGTTCCCTGGAAGGCCAGATAATGAAACTGAAGCTCAAATACTTTGGCCACCCAATGAGAAGGGAGCACTCACTGGAGAAGACCCTGATGCTGGGAAAGATTGAAGGTCAAAGAAGACGGGGACGGCAAAGGATGAGATGGTTAGACAGTGTCATAGATGCAACGAACATGAAGTTGAGCCAACTTCAGAGGACAGTGGAAGACCGGAAGGCACTCATTCCACCATGATTCACCCTTTTTTAATTGTCACTCCTTCCCCCTGTCATGTGGAGCACATGTCTCACTATTGCCCAGCTTGTGTTTTACAGTAGCTGTCCATCTTCCTGGCAGTTGAGCAAATGCTTATCTCTTTGCAAGAAACTAATCTCCGCTCTAGTGGCAAAGAGCAGTTTATGGCCCTCTGCCCTGGGAAGGAGCATTGTTCCCAGAGCTTTGGGGACCCCTGGGTGAGCTTCAAAGCATCCTACATCTCCCAGCCATGACTATGCTTCCTGTCCGTTCTCAAAATTCCACAAGGGCCCACAGGTTCAACACTGTTGGAGACTACTGCTCTCGTTCCTGACCTTCATGTTGCAAGTGGGGTTGCCGTCTTATTGTGCATTCATTACCAAAAGGTCAGGTGGGGGGCAGCAGGCAAGGCCTCATTCCTAGGCTGAAGGCCACCCCAAGTCTCTAGGAGGAGCACCTAGGATATGTGAGGCATATGCAGCTAGAACTACATAATTGGAACTACAGTTCCCATGGTGCTCTGCTGGCTGGAACATTTCCTGTACTTGTGAATGTATCCAGCCCCTTTGGCCCACAAATTGGGCCTTTCCCTCCCCCTCACTAAATAAAGCAAGGCCAGAGGGTGGACCATTTGTAAACTTGAAGATCCAGGTCATAGAATCATAGAGTTCGAAGGGATCTCCAGGGTCTAGTCCAACCCCCTGCACAATGCAGGAAATTCACAAATACCCTCCCCCTCCACGTCCCCAGTGACCCTCCAGGATCCCTGGCCAAACCTGCCTGGAGAAAAATTGTTTCCTGACCCCAAAGTGGCTATCAGCAATTATTTCCCTGGGCGTGTAAAAAAGGGCCACACGAACTAAGCACTGAGGCAACCGTCTTCCTGCCTTCCCTCTCACGATCTTCCTCAGTTCACGGAATCAGCATTGCTGTCCGATGGCCATCTAGCCTCTGTTTGAAAACCTCCACAGAAGGAGAGCCCGCCGCCTCCCGAGTAAGCCTGTTCCACTGAGGAACCGCTCTAACTGTCAGGAAGCTCTTCCTAAAGTTTAACCAAAATTTGAACCCATTGGTTCTGGTCCGATCTTCTGGGCAACAAAATAACTCTGCACCACCCCTCTATATGACAGCCCTTCAAGTCCTTGAAGATGGTGATCATATCACCTCTGTGATTTATTTGAAAGCATAAGTCATCGTGATGATAGGTTGCCAACCTTCAGATGGGGCCTGGAGATCTCCCAGAATTACAGCTCTAGTCTCCTTTTTACATATTCCCTTGGAGAAAATAGCTTCTATGGAGGGTGGCATCTATGGCATTATAACCTGTAGAGGTCCCTTTTCCCCCCAAACTCCACCCTCCTCAGGTTGTATCCCCACATCTGCCAGAATTTCATAACCTGGAGCTGGCAACGCTACGATTGTGTTCATGTGAACTTGACCAAAAGCATATTGGAGCCGTGTCTTGAATCCTGCCAGGCCCTTTCTTCCTTCCTTAGGGGACTCTTCTGGAATTGTGCATTTCTGGCAATTGATTTTTCTTTCAGGTGGTGGAGGTTGGACACTTCTGGGGTTACAGAATCGATGAAAAAAATATCACTTTATTAAAAAATCTGTCTGCAGAGATCAACCAGCTAGACCTAAAGCCTCTTTCAGTCCGTCCCTATCCAGACTTGGTTTGTATGGCACCGTTTACAGAGTGGGGAAATGAAAAATACTACAGAGCCCAGATCCTGTACGTGTCTGGAGAGAGTGCTGAGGTACCCTTTTCATTCCTAATGCCAGAGTGTGGTGGTGGTTGTTTTAAAAAAATGGATCGGTGTTCTTAAAATATAATAAATACAACTTACAATTAAGTCATAAACTTATAAAGAAAGAACAGATCTGTCAGTCCATTGCATGTCATACTGGTCATTCATAAACGGATTCCATCATTACCAAAATATCTCTGAATGGAATTTTTTGCTTCCTAAAGGATGCGTTTTCCAATGCTGCGGAGTACACAGATTGTGTCTGTCATTCCCCCTTACCCAGTGTCAGATGTAACACATAAGTTGCAAGTTCTCCTAAATTCCAGTGAGTGTGGTGCATCATTAGGATCAGGACCACAGCTCAAATGACAAAGGGTCTTCAGTCCACCCCCCAGCAAGTCATTTTCCTAAATTAAAACAGTCCCATGGGATGCTGTTTGGGGAAAACTACATGCTACACATGGGTTTCCCCAATACTGCCCTCCCAGGACTATTTCCAGCTGTAAAACAGTGCCAGGGGAAGGCTGAAACCTCCTCTCCATGTGTACTATGGTCCTTCCGCTACTCCAGATTTTCTCAGGGCGATTTCTCACTAGAGCAGCGCCGTGTGCCCCGACACAAACATGTCAATTTCACACCCGAAGCTCCAGGGCTGCATTTTGACTCGGGGCTTCGCCCGATTTCCTCCGCAGTTTCGTGATCCTGGTTTTTGAGGATCATGAAACTGCGGAGGAAATGGGGCGAAGCCCTGAGTCAAATGCAGCCCCGCAGCCTCGGGTGTGAAATTGACATGTTTGTGTTGGGGCAAACAGCGCTGTGCTGCGAGGCAGCTCTAGTGAGAAATCGCCCACAGTGTTCGAGTTGAGGCAATTTAAGTTCAGGGCAAAACAGCATCTACATAACCCGGGGCAACAGCAGGCTGCAACCAGGCTGACCACTGAAGGGAGGGAATGTAATGCAGAATGGGGGGAAAAGCATGGAATAAAAAGAAGGTTGAACTCTTATTTTAGTGCAGAATGGGGGGGGGGGACTTGGATTAAAAAGAAGGTTGGATTTAATTTTAGTGCAGAATCGCCTTGAGGACACTGCGGTGAACATGGAGTAATGGGGTGTGTGTGTGCAGAAAAGGGCCTATGTTTCTGATCCTAAAAGGGCTGTGGTATTCCCTTCTTGAGGGGTGGTACCATGAAAGCTCATCCGCCTCAGAGGTGGGTCACCCTTTGAGCCTTCCTACTCAGTCCTCTTGTCACCTCGGCATTGTTGATGGAAAGTGCGGTCAAGTCTCAGTCCGACTTCTGGCAACCACATGGGGCTTTCGAGGCAAGAGGCGTTTCGGAGGCGGTTGGCTGTTGTCTGCTTCTGTGTCGTGCCCCTGGGCTTCCTCGGTGGCCTCCCATCCAAATACTACCAAGGGCTGAGCCCACTTAGGTTCCGAGAACTGACGAGAACAGTCTAGCCTGGGCCGTTCCGGCCAGGGCCTCAACGGCAGAAGCAGTTTAACAATATCCCCCTCCCCCCCAAAAAAAAACAACAACAACACCCCACCCTGTCAGCAAACATTTTAACAAGGAGAAGAGTTTGCAGGAAAAGACATCTCAAAGTAAGGTAAAGGTAAAGGTTCCCTTGCTCGAAAGCCAGTCGAGTCCGACTCTAGGGTTGCGGTGCTCATCTCCGTTTCAAAGCCGAAGAGCCAGCGCTGTCCAAAGACGTTTCCGTGGTCATGTGGCCGGCATGACTAAACACCAAGGCGCACGGAACGCTGTTACCTTCCCACCGAAGTGGTACCTATTTATCTACTTGCAATTTCTTGCTTTCGAACTGCTAGGTTGGCAGGAGCTGGAACTAGAGACGGGAGCTCACTCCATCATGCAATACACTCGGGTCTCAAACTGCTGAACTACCGACCTTCCACAGCCTGCAGTTCAGCGTCTTAACGGTAAAGAAAGTATATCGTGAGAGAACTCAGAGGAACATGACGTGTAGCTTTGTTAGGAGAGGAAGCCGTTGGACAAAAACTGATGCGGCGCAGGTGATGTCCTTTGCCACCTTTTTGAGCCCTTTTTGAACGCTGGATGCTTCAGCCTTCTGAATGCTGTTGCCTTTTCCTTCCCAATTCGATATGGATTGTGCTGATCAGAGAAGTCTGTCTATTCCTGTCAAGCGCGAGCTGTGCTAAGCCAACGCTCTCTAGGTGTGAGTCAACGCACGGCCACTGAGGACAGCTTAAATCATCTTTATTTAACTTCACACGTATTCAGAAGATCATTTACTCACAATCGACCAGATAGCTGGGTGGAAAGTTACATCTTGTGATCTAGGTCAGTTCTATAGCCGCGGTGAGAGAAGAGATGGGCTTCCCCTCTCCTTGCAGTAAGGGTTGATGGACAAAGAAACGGAAAAGAACAATAAAACTCCTATCTTTGCGCCTTTGAGCTCAGGAAATTACTCTTAATGAGCCAGTCAGAGGGAAGCTTCTGGGACCCCTAACTGTGGACTCCAATTCCCAGGGTGCAACTACTCTTAAAGGTACATTAAAGCTGGCTGGGGAAACACACTGTCTGTGGGCTTCTTGAAATAACATCCCTGTGGCAGCTGTGCTAATCAGTGAACCATGGGGGGGGGGGGCGTGCAGCAGCTGGCCGTGTCGATTGCCTTGTCACATATTAGGGAGAGTGCATGCAGAAGGAAAGGCACAACAGACATTTTTGGAAAGAAAAAGGCCATAGCTTTCTTAGAAACAAACCAAGGAGCACTGGTGCAGCATGGGGACGGATCCAGAATTGGACGACCTACCTGTTGCCCATTGCACCCCTTCCCCCAGCCCACCTGCTGGGGGGAACCAAGGAGTGACAGTTCCAGTGGGGGGGGGTCCTCACCTGGGTGCCAGTCACTGCGTGGTTCTCCTTGCTACCTGGCGGTGATAGCCAGACGGCAGCCCTCAAACTGGACATGCTGCAAAATGCCTCCACCCCAAGACCCCTTAAGGGAGTCTCCAACCGGAGGAGGTGAGCACGCAGGACCATCCTCCGCAAAATGGATTCGTCCCAATGCCCAGCCCACCTAAAGGTAAAGGTAAAGGTTCCCTTGCTCAAAAGCCAGTCAGATCCGACTCTAGGGTTGCGGTGCTCATCTCTATTTCAAAGCCAAAGAGCCAGCGCTGTCCGAAGACATTTCCGTGGTCCTGTTGCCGGCATGACTAAACACCAAGGCGCACGGAACGCTGTTACCTTCCCACCGAAGTGGTACCTATTTATCTACTTGCAATTTCTTGCTTTCGAACTTCTAGGTTGGCAGGAGCTGGAACTAGAGCCGGGAGCTCACTCCGTCATGCGGCACCCTCGGGTGTCGAACTGCTGAACTACCGACCTTCCACAGCCTGCCGTTCAGCGTCTTAACCACTTGAGCCACCGCAGCCAGCCCACCTAAGCTGTGACAAATACAAGACGTAAAACCACTATAACAAAATTGAGGAATCTCTTGTTAAAAAAAAATTAAATTAAAAAAACCCACAAACAACATTGAGGGAGGGTGCGTGGGAGAGAGTCGCAGGAAGCAGGAAGAGACACCCAGCGGCAGCTGTTTAGATAGCCACAGGGAGAGCAGACATGGCACACACATCAAAGCTCCTCCCCGTGGGTGACCCTTGGCCCATAGGCTGGCCACTGGTGATGTAATTAGCTGGCCAGCCCAACACCACGGGGCCTGTAACATGTGACTTGCTGGAGGAACAGCCATGTGGCAACCTGAACTGCCTTCTTGAGCTCTTCCGGCCCAGGACACAAATTCAACCTCCGGTAACTTGGGTTCCTTGATTCTCACCTGTGCTTTGCTGTGGTCTAGAGAAAGCGGCTCATTCGTAGTAATTTGTGAGTCACAACACACACAAAGAGCCAGTTTGGTGTAATGGTTAAGAGCAGCAGACTTTAATCTGGGAGAACTGGGTTTGATTCCCCACTCCTCCACATGCAGCCAGCTGGGTGGCCTTGGGTCAGTCACAGTCCTCTCAGAGCTGTTCTCCCAAGAGCAGTTCTGGCAGAACTCTCTCAGCCCCACCTACCTGTGGGGAGGGAAAGTGAAGGAGATTGTAAGCCACTCTGAGACTCTGAGTGAAGGGTGGGGTATAAATCTAACTACCACTCCTTCCCTCCCACCCCCATACGGATGCCATTTCAGACAGCTTCCACAAGGCAGCCATTTTGTACCAACTTAGTCATCTTGTTTATGGACTTTCTAGCGGCAGCTGGTTGGCCACTGTCTGAGACAGAATGCTAGACTAGATGGGCCTTTGGTCTGATCCAGCATGGCTCTTCTTATGTTCTTATTTTGCTGTGTATTATCATTACTGTCGTTGTTGCCATGGCATTTTACGGAACACAAGGCATGGCATGGCATTTTACAGAACACAAGAAAACAGATTCCTCCCCTGAGGAGCATGCAACTGTTGTGGGAGAACGAAGGTGGGGATAAACACAGGAGGAGTATGCATTTATTCCAGTCTTAATCATTGAATGTCCTACAGTGTAAGAAGACGACAAGCCCTATAATGGATGAGACCAGTCACCCACCTAGGCCATCACCCTGTTTTATGCACTAGTCAGCTGGAGGGCCAGGAAATGCAACACAGACGCCGGTGCCTTCACCTGTTGGTGCCTCCTAGTTGAAAGGTTTAACAGGCTCATAAGTGGGAGGCTTGTAGTAGCCTGAATAGCCCAGGCTAGTCTGAGCTTGTAAGAGGTTGGAAGCTAAGTAAGGGTCACCCGTGGTTAGTACTTGGATGGGAGACCACCAAGAAAGACCTGGGTTGCTGTGCAGAGGAAGGCAATGGCAAACCTCTGTGCTCATCTCTTGCCTTGAAAATCCCAGGAGGGGTTACCTTAAGTTGGTTGTGACATGACAGCAGTTAATAATTATTAGGGGGGAGGTTGCTGTCTTGCTTTTGCCACCTGACCTGTTTCCTTTTGTGCTTTGAAAGAAGTATCAGTCTTTGAAATGCTGTTGCCTTACTGCCCAGGTTTTCTACGTAGACTATGGCAATAGATCCAAAGTGGCGTTGGACGACCTGCGAGGGATTCCAGATCACCTTCGAGAGCTTCCTTTCCAGGTAGCGTTTTTCTTGTGCTGCCTTTCCCTGAAATTTAGTTTCAGATGGAGAGGCTCACCTTCCAATTTATGGGAAGTCCCAATTGGCCAAAACATTCAGCAGGTCCTTTTTGGTGGTGGCTCGGCAATGTCTTTCCAGTTTCTTTACATTACTTATAGTCTCTGAGACTCAAGGTGGATTATAGCACCAGTTGATGTGATCGGTAGGATGGGGCATCCAGTAAACAATGCAATAGCATTTGGATTGCAGAAATCTGAAATAATTTAATTTTTTCTTATTGTTTGTGCTACCACTTCTTTGTTTTGGCTTTGTTTTTAATGAGTTATGTTTTATTTTCTCTGTATTGCTGATTTATACTTTTATCCTTTTTAGTTGTGCCACTCTGGAGCCTTGGTTATTGAGTAAAATTTTAAAATTGATGACTTCTGTAGAAAGCGGGGGGGGGGAGAAGCAAGCCTGTTAATGTTCCAAATTGATCTCCCCCCCCCCCCATTTTCCAGGGGAGGGAATTAAACATTTTTGTCTTTTTCTGCGTCTTAGGCTTTGGAATTTAAGGTGCGCAGAATGCGGCCTTCTGCTCAATCTTTAGTATGTGGAGAGCAGTGGAGCTATGCAGCGAGCCAGAGGTTTGCTTCGTTGGTCAACCACTGTGCGCTGATAGTGAAGGTCTTTTCAGTTGTGCACAGCGTCTTGCACGTGGATGTGTACCGGCATTCCGGGATTACGGATGTTGTGAATGTCCGAGACGTACTGATTCAAGAATGCCATGCAGAATTGTCGGAAGACTCCTATGAATCAAAAGTATGCCTTACACTCTTTAACTTTTGCTACAGCTAGGTGTGTTTTTTAATGTCAGTATTGTTGTTGTTGTTGTTTTTAATATGGAGCCAGAAGGTGGGAGAAGCAAAATCAAGAAGGGCACACTGTGTTTTGTAGGGCCAAACAGTACAGTGCCTTTATTGGCGATTCAGGTCTGGGTTCCCCAAAACCCGGCTAGCAGAATGTCATCGTAAAACTCCAAAGGCGATCAGTTCAGCTCAGAATTGCAGGGTGGGATGGGAAGGAGCTTCTGCCTTTCCACTGCACCATTTTCCCAAGTCCAAACACCCCAGAGGAGAGGGGAGTTATTTGCATAACTTTGGAGTTGCATGTGCACAGAATGACCCATTACGCATGGACATCTTACTGCAGATTTTCCAAATAGGAAGCCTTCAAGCTTGACTTCGGATTCTGTGCCTGCCTTATGCACGATTCTTTTTCCTCCGGTGTATTTATTCTGTAGCTACAATTTTTTAAAATGCACTTTTCTAAATCAGGGTGGGATGTCACTTGTGACATGTGGGAGGTGGTGTCCAAAGGTTTGTTGTTGTTTTTTAATTGCACAATTGCCCTGTTGCAGCTGCACAGTAGCATCCAGCAAGCACCTTCCATTTAAACCCTTGTGATTCAGGCTTTGCGCATGCATTTTGGCATTAGTTCATTGAATGCTGGCAAAGGGGGGAAACCTGATGTTGAAACAGACTAGACTTTTTTTTAAAAAAAACTGACAAGCAGCTGTGAAGCCCCATGCCGAGCTCTAGGGGATTCTCTGCTGTGTTATCGGCCACTGTGAAAAATGGAAAGAGTCACATGATCTCATAATATGGGAGAAAATGTTGAGTGTACAGAATGCACGGTAGACCCACTGAAACTGGCATTGCAAGCTGTGATCGTTGGCAATGTGTGTATTTATGTGCGTGTGCCTGTGCAAAGTTGGCTGCATCTCCACCACACTTTGCACAGGGCTGCAATTTGTATGGAAAATTACTGCTCTGGCGGAAGCTCTGGGGAGCTTTTTTAGTCTTGTCCCACTAAATTGAAATAAAACCAAAATGGGGTGTGTGTATTTTCACCGATGCCCTAGCTCAGCTGCATAGTAATACCAACTTCATGCCTTTCCTTGCAAATTTGAGTGGTTTTCTCTTTGTGATTCTCTAATTTGATCCTGCACACTGGTTGTGATCTTGGCAGTTTTTAAAAGCCTGTCTGGTGTCAGTTGCACTCTGTCCTCCAAGTGATTCTTAAGTTAAACGGTTTGCAGAGGGTCCTTGTGGCTCAGCTGCCATTTTATTTTTAGGCTTCTGGAGACTGCCAAAATGTCCCCCCCCCATTGTTCACTAAAGCATTAAAGGGAAAATGCTTTCAAGTCTGTAGACTTCTCTTCCCAGTGTCTCTCTCTCTCTTTACATCTCATGTCAATTTCATTCCACACTGATGATCCCCCCTTTATTTTGTATGCATGTAGCACTGAAATTCTCCCCCCCCCCCCCAAACTGGGGATGCTGCCATTTGCCCCCTCTCTGATCCCTCCATCTAGTCCAGCATCCTGTCTCACACAGTGGCCAGCCAGTTCCTCTGGACAGCCAACAACAAGGCACAGAAACAGCGGCCTTTCCCCGATAAGAACATAAGAAGAGCCCTGCTGGATCAGACCTGTGCTCCATCTAGTCCAGCATTCTGTCTCATACAGTGGCCAGCTAGCTCCTCTGGAGGGCCGACAACAGGGTGTAGAGGCCGAGGCCTTCCCCTGATGAGAACATAAGAAAAGCCTTGCTGGATCAGACCAGTCCTCCATCTAGTCCAGCATCCTGTCTCACACAGTGGCCAGCCAGTTCCTCTGGACAGCCAACAACAAGGCACAGAAACAGCGGCCTTTCCCCGATAAGAACATAAGAAGAGCCCTGCTGGATCAGACCTGTGCTCCATCTAGTCCAGCATTCTGTCTCATACAGTGGCCAGCTAGCTCCTCTGGAGGGCCGACAACAGGGTGTAGAGGCCGAGGCCTTCCCCTGATGAGAACATAAGAAAAGCCTTGCTGGATCAGACCAGTCCTCCATCTAGACCAGCATCCTGTCTCACACAGTGGCCGACCAGTTCCTCTGGAGAGCCAGCAACAGGGTGTAGAGGCCAAGGCCTCCCCCTGATAAGAACATAAGAAAGAAGAGCCCTGCTGGATCAGACCAGTCCTCCATCTAGACCAGCATCCTGTCTCACACAGTGGCCGACCAGTTCCTCTGGAGAGCCAGCAACAGGGTGTAGAGGCCAAGGCCTCCCCCTGATAAGAACATAAGAAAGAAGAGCCCTGCTGGATCAGACCAGTCCTCCATCTAGACCAGCATCCTGTCTCACACAGTGGCCGACCAGTTCCTCTGGAGAGCCAGCAACAGGGTGTAGAGGCCAAGGCCTCCCCCTGATAAGAACATAAGAAAGAAGAGCCCTGCTGGATCAGACCAGTCCTCCATCTAGTCCAGCATCCTGTCTCACACAGTGGCCGACCAGTTCCTCTGGAGAGCCAGCAACAGGGTGTAGAGGCCAAGGCCTCCCCCTGATAAGAACATAAGAAAGAAGAGCCCTGCTGGATCAGACCAGTCCTCCATCTAGACCAGCATCCTGTCTCACACAGTGGCCGACCAGTTCCTCTGGAGGGCCAGCAACAGGAGGCCTTCCCCTGATGTTGCCTCCTGGCTCTGGGATTCAGAGGCTTAGTGCCTCTAAACATGGAGGTTCCCCCCAGTCACCACCACAGGTAGTAGCCACTGATAGACCTATCCTCCATGAAACTGTCTAATCCCCTGTTAAAGCTGTTTATTCCTGTGGCCATCACTACATCCTTTGGCAGCGAATTCCACATTTTAATCACTCTCTGTGTTCATTTGTTCAGTTCATTTGTGACTGGAGTCTCCTGCTTTTCTTGGTAGCTTCAGAGGGTAGCCAGGACAGTCTGCAGTCGGACAGCTGGATTCGAGTTCAGTAGCCTCTTTGAGACCAACAAGTTTTTTAGGGTTTGAGCTTTTAAGAGTCAAAGCTCCCTTTGTCAGATATTGATTAAAGTAGCTTTGAGTCTCAAAAGCTTATACCCTGAAAATCTTGTTGGTGTGTAAGGTGCTTCTGAGCGCGAATCGTGGAGGATAGGTCTATCAGTGGCTACTACCTGTGGTGACTGACGGGAGGCACCTCGAATCCCAGAGCCAGGAGGCAACATCAGGGAAGGCCTCGACTTCTACACAGCCAGTTTGGTGTGCATGGACTCTTATCTGGGAGAACTGGGTTTGATTCCCCACTCCTCCACATGCAGCCAGCTGGGTGACTTTGGGCAAGCCGTAGTTCTGATAAAAGCTGTTCTTGAATGGACCTCCTGATGGCACCTGGTATTTCTGGCCACTGTGTGACACAGAGTGTTGGACTGGATGGGCCTTTGGCCTGATCCAACATTGGCGTCTCTTATGTTCTTATGAGTGAAGGGCGGGTTATAAATCCAATCTCCTCCTCCTCCTCCTCCTCCTCCTCCTCCTTCTATTGGTCTTTCACAGCTGGCCATCTCCCCCCCCCTTTCCCGAAGGCTTGTCATTGTCAGGAAGTCATTTTGTGACTGCCCATAGTCCAGAACTTTGGAGGGGTGGTGGTGGATCTCTTCCCAGTGGAAGGTGGTTTTGGAGGGGGGAGAAGTTTTCAGTCCCCCTCTCAGAGTGACCAACTCCAAGATGCCCTTGATTCCCCTGCAAAGAGGAAAAACTTCTAATGGCACCTTTGACATCCTTTCTCTTCCCACATGGGCCCGTCTTCATTTCTCTCTCTAGGTAAGCAACGAAACTCTCAAGCAGCTGTTTGCGAAGCCAGATGCAAACAAGGGGAAGATCAGCTGCTGAGAATAACGCAATAGAGGAGAAAGAGGAGCGCCTGATGAAAGCGTTGTTGGATGGCTGCACCATCAATAGGCTTGGGGCTCCCAGCTGCAAGGTGAGTTGAGAAGGGGTCTCTTTTTTTTTAATAAAGAATTTTATTAGTTTATATAAAGAAAGTAGGGAAGGGGTAAGGAAAGAAAAAAATAAAATAAAATAATGTAAAAATATTCAAGTTCCAGTTTAACATTCTGCATGAATATCTTCTCATTACAATTTCACAACTACTTCAAATGATGAACATTTATTCTTAATGTGACCTTTGTAACCGTGTATGGCTCTGCAATTCAGATGGCCAAGCAATTACTATCTATACAGAATTGTGAAACTAGTATTTCTTACACTAAAGCATATACAGGTGGGAGCTCTGAAGTACTCACCTGAGTGAAAGTGCTGGTATGCATTGTAGAGACCTGTACATGCAGAATAACTCTGTCAATGAGAGGTTTGGGACCAGTTAGAAAGCCTATTCTTAACCTAGGTAAAAGAAAGTAACAGTTACCTCAGAATATTGGGTACCATCAATATTTAATTAAAAGTTAATATGACATTATATTTGAAAACTCATCTTCTCCCCTGACATTTAACTTGACTTTGAATTTTGAAAAGGGAATGTAGAAATATTCAAGTTCCAGTTTAGCATTCTGCATGCATGTCTTCTCATTGCAATTTCACAACTATTTCATCTATCGTTCTTATTTTTCACTTAGTCTCAATACTTGAGTTTTAACCAGTCATAGAACGCCCTCCAGGGTCCCATAAATTCTTCTTCCATTTTTCCTTTTAATATATTTGTCAACTTGTCCATTTCAGCACATTTCATATCAACTCATGTAGCATTGGAATTTGCAGCGTCCTCCACGTCGTTGCAAATAAAATTCTGGCAGCTGTTATAACATGTAAAATAAAATATTTATGAGTCTCATCCAACTTGTCTGCTTGGGAATCACTTTTCCCCCCGTTTTCAGAACAATGTGCTCTGGTTGGTATTGCAGGACGTAGGCTGTGCTTCCATCCAAATCTGTTAACAGGACCAGCGTTGATCCTGGCTACTTCTTGACCTTGTTGAAACTTCACCCCCTCTACCGTCATAGAAATATGTGAACACAAATGACATCTGAGTGAAATGCACTGTGCTCACACGATCTGTAATCAAGATGGGTAGCCGTGGTAGTCTGTCTGTAGCAGTAGAAAAGAGCAAGAGTCCAGTAGCACCTTAACGACTAATAAAATGTGTGGCGCACTATGAGCTTTCGTGAGGCACTGCTCACCTCTTCAGATTATGATCTGTAATGTGAGTCTGCTTAGCGGGGAGTCGGTGTTTGTGCAAACAGTTTTTATGCCTCTAAGTTTCATAGGGGAGCCATGTTGATTTGCAGTAGAACAGCTAGATTTCAGTCCAGCAGCAACTCAGAGACCAACAAGATTTCTGGGGTATAATCTTTTGAGTGTCACAGCATCCCTTTATCAGATCAGTATGACAAAGGAGTTTTGACCATTGAAAGCTTATACCCCCAAAATCTTGTTGGTCTGTAACAGGGGTGGCCAGACTTGCTTAACTTAAGAGCCACATAGAATAAATGTCAGATGCTTGAGAGCCACAAGACATGAATGAATATTACACGCATGTTTTTATTGGAAAATACGCAAATTTGCTTTTTAATAACATGAAATGAGACTGCCAAAACTAAAAACAAAAAGGGGTAAAAACAGATATTGATAATTATATTTATTTGCCCCGTGATATTTGTTTGCTAAGGATGTTTATTTGTCTAAGAGAGAGAGAGAGGGGTGGAAAGAAAGAGAGAGAGAGAGGTGGAAAGAGAGAGAGAGAAAGATGAAAAGAAAGAATTTAAAGTTGCAGTCTTCCCACACACACACACTTCAAGCCTACCTAGGGAGGGGAACACTGGCTGGAAAAGGGAAGACCGATCGGGGAGGCATGCCCCCCCTTCACTTCCCCAGCTGCCCTGCCAGGAGCCCTGCCAGGAGCCGCACAATATGCCAGGAGCCGCTTGAGGCTCCTGAGCCACAGTTTGGCCACCTCTGGTCTGTAAAGTACTACTGGGCTTGAATCTAGCTACGCCTTTAAGATTATCCTAAGTTCTTGGGGAAAACACACCTAATGCCACAGCTTAATATTTTGTTGGCGCATGACCTTGCTTAAGCAAGACTTTGCTTATCCAATATGTGCAGGGGCCCAGTGAAAACGGAATGTGTGCATGCACGCACATCTACACAGAGACCAACCAGTTACTCTGGGGGGCCGACAACAGGGCACAGAGCTCAAGGGCTTTCCCCAATGTTGCCTCCCGGCCAGTGTTCCCTCTAAGCTGAGTTAGTGTGAGCTAGCTCACAGTTTTTTAGCCTCCAGCTCACACGTTTTTGTCTTTGCTCAGGAAGGATGGCTCCAGAGCAAACTCATTTCTGCAGTAGCCAAATCGCTAGCTCACAACTTTAATGCCAGTAGCTCACAAAGTTGAATTTTTGCTTACAAGACTCCACAGCTTAGAGGGAGCATTGCCCCTGACCCCTCCCAGGGTTTCTACAGACAGACCTCTACACTTTCCTACTAATCTTCCTACTAGGGCCCATTCATAATGTTGATTTAATTTGTGCCTTCTCCTGCTCTTTCTTCCAAAGGCAGTTCTGCTTGGTCCATACAATCCGTACAATCTGAGGGTCAGCAGTATGACCAGGATCTCCCGCTTCAGGTAGGATGGTGTGGTGGTGTGTCTTGTGGGAAAACTTGGGGCTTTCCTGTTCTGCTGCTGGGAACGGCCACCCCTGACACTTTAGGATGCAGTTAGAATGTGGGTTTTTGCCCATAGCAGCAAAAATATACACTCTGTTCAGCCAGCAATTATTTCTGGATACTGAGGATTGCTGTGTGTCTCTGGAGCTTCTCTGTCAGCAAGAGCTTTTCTTTTGCTTTCAGCACGGGAATCCTGATCTCTGCACGCAAAGAAATGTGCATCAGTCAGGTTCCTGCACCGAAATAATGGGCATGCCTGTGGTTTGTGTGCCTGTTTCAAAAGCGACGAGAGTTAATTTCCCCAGTGGCCTTAATGGCTACCTTGTCTCTGCTGGAAAAATAACTGGTATGTGAAAGGCCACCGTGTCTGTAGTATGGAGCAGTTGGGAATGAGCCTGTGTTCAAAGAGCACTGGAGTACTGAATGTGAAGCTCACCTGAGCCTGGAGCTGAATTTTTTGAGACGGTCCAGGTGAGATCTTCCCCATTCTGCTAGGAACTGAGCTGTTGTATGAGCTCGCCTTAAAGGCCTCGGGGGGTCCCAGTTGTCCTTGCTTTCAGCCCTAGATAGGCCGCCTCCACACTGTCATTTTTGTCACTCCTTTGTCTCTGTTGCTTCAGGGATTTCCCCCCCCCCCGGAGTATTTTGTTACCAGGTCCCCAAGTGGTGTTTTCTTGATTCTCCGTTTCCAGCCGCATTTTTCCCCTGTGTGATCGCTCCTCTGGTGTTGAGCCACTTCTGGTTTAAACCCCCTCCCCGCTCGAAAGCTGCCCGAGGCTTCCGCTTTGCGCCCGCCATTTTTTAAAGTGTTGGCGGTGTGCAGATAGGCGGAGCGCCGCTACCACGTTATTTACAACAATGTTTAAACGGTGCCTAGTTTTAGCCTTTAGACGAGTTCGGGATCTCACGGAGGCCATTTTCGGGGTAAACGTTTAAAGGGAAGTGTTCCTTTAAAGTTTAAAGGGAAGTGTTACAGCAGTCGGGTTGAAGTGGAAATCGCTATTCTGCGCACGTGCGAAAATTTTAGTTCTACAGGTGGCTGCCTGTGCGCATGCCCAAACTGAGAGAAAAACAACACCGATGCACGCTCCCGCCTGTGGACGGCGGGGAGCGATGTGGCTGCGCAGCGATCTGGAGCAAGGAGGTGAGTGTGATCACGATTCTCCAGGTTAAAAAAGACCGCATCAGGACCGGGGCAATTTAAACTGCTCCCAGCACACCGTCTGACCACACCCTGGGTGCGTTCAGACGCGGCGTTTCAGCCGGCATAAACTGTACCGGTTGGAACCGGTGCAGTTTATGCCGGCTGAAACGTGATCACACTTACCTCCATTTTGCGGATCGCATCGGTGTATGCCCGCTCACACACTGCGGGTGTCGGTGTTTGGGGTTTTTTTAAACACAGTTTGAGCATGCGTATAGGCAGCCATTCACAGAATGGCGATCTTTGCGCATGCTCAAAACACCCCATATTACATTTAAACTTTAAAGGTAAGGACTTACCTTTAAAGCGCATATCGCTCAGTTTAAAAAAAAAAAAGGCGACGGAAATGGCTAGACACCGGTGGAGAGCGATCAGACGGAGGGGTACATCGAAAGCAACCGTTGCACTCAGTATACCACCACTTGGGGACCTAGTGGCAGA
Organism: Gekko japonicus; assembly: GCF_001447785.1. NCBI lineage: Eukaryota > Metazoa > Chordata > Lepidosauria > Squamata > Gekkonidae > Gekko > Gekko japonicus. The sequence continues at coordinate 423,024 of NW_015170282.1, read as the reverse complement.
GTGCAACAGTTTAAAGGGATTTACAACGGTTAGGGATGGGAGGCAGATGTTCGCCGTCTGAACGCCGGTAAGTACACCGGTTGGAACCGGCACCTATACCGTTGTAAATCCCCAATCTGAACGCACCCACTATGTGTTTTCCTCTCTCTAGTAGTCCCAGAGGGAGCAAAACACATGTGGAAAAGGGGGGGGGGATGACCCAAAGCAATAGGGACGAACAAGTGACAAAAGTGTCAGTGCAGAAGTGGCCGTCATTTTCCAGAATGAAGTTCCTCTGTACGAGGCCAGGAAATCCACAGCTGCCAAGGAGGATTACTCGATCCCAGCTGAAGGAACCTGCCTTGTTCAAGGCCATGTAGTCATGTCACCTAAGCCGGGGTCTTGCAGGACCAAATCCAGACTTCTGATGGATTGTCATGACGTCTTTGTTCGGGCAGCCACGGGACTGAAGAGATCTGAGTAAATTCATTCGGCAACCCTTGCAGTACAGCCTTATGCTTAGTTACTCTTCTAAGCCGATTGACGTCTGTAGACTTAGAAGGGTGTAATTCTACTTAGGGTTGCGCTGTCAGTCAATACCACATAAGTTAGTGCTTATGGGAATGTGTCAAAGTGTACCTCTGAAGAATTAGCTGTGTTTTAATTTTAGATGTGCTGCACATGCCACAGCAGACTGGGTGGCTTCTGTTTTGGCGGCTTCTTCCCAGCCTGCCGGGGGGTGCAGTCTGAAACTAGCTAACCACATTCTGTTCTGGACCCACGGAAGACAGCTAAGCATCCTACCGTCCTGTAGGATGCAGCCAAAGAGGCCTTAATAAGATGCCATGAAAGATGCACCCCCACACACACCAGCCCTGGGTTTTGGGATTTTTAAAACATCTATGATAAAGAGTTCTGGAGAACTTGAAAGTTCGCACATTGTGTTGTGGTATTTTAGAATCATAGAGGCATAGAGTTTGCATGGACCTCAAAGGTCATCTAGTCCAACCCCATGAACAATGCAGGAAATTCACAAATATCTCCCCCTCCACATCCGCAAGTGACTGCTGTTCCACACCCGTGACGTGGTGTTCAGTTCTGGATGTCCCAGCGGGTATCATTATAGAAGAGGCACATGTGGGAGGAGAGGGAATGCCTCTTCTAAGATGACTCTTGCTTATTTTCATTCTTTTTTTAAAAAAAATCTTTTGCCCAGTTTGTGAAGTTCGTACCATTCAATCCGTTGGACATGAAGGGTGATGCATTATCAATTTGCACTAGGTACAACAGGACTGTAGGGGGCGCAGTAGAGCCATTAAGACAGACAAGTCCATTCTTTCTGTCCGCTTTCCTCTTGTCTTGTCCTGCTGCTATTCCTTCGTTACCTAGACTGCTTTTCTTAGTGACTTCCTTCTTACCAGCTGTCTCTCTTATGTGTGCTCTCGCTCTGTATATCCTATTTGGATTTTATTTATTTTTTTGCCTTCAAATCCCAGTCAATGTATGGCAACCCTGTAGGGCAGTGGTGGCAAACCTATGGCACGGGTGCCAGAGGTGGCACTCTGAGCCCTCTCTGTGGGCACGCATACCATTGCCCCAGCCAGGCCCAGACCATCATTAAAGTGTCGAATTCTCTGCCAAATAATTTTAAGTAAATGAAAGCATTTGGGATTGCTTTCCTTACTTTGCTTGGATCATCTTAAGTTAACGTATGAGTTGTTTTTCTAAAGTAAAACCTCAGTATTCAGGTTAAATTGCCGTGTTGGCAAGGTGGTAGGTCAAAAGATCATGATAGACCGTGTCGAACGCCGCTGTAAGATCAATAACAGCAGCGCCGACCCACTTCAGTCCAACTGTTTGCGGAGGTCACCTGTGAGGGCAACCAATGCCATCTCCGTCCCAAGGCCAAGGCGGAAACCTGACTGGAATGGGTCCAGTGCCGACGTGTCTTCCAGGAAATTCTGGGGCTGCTCTGCCACCACTCTCTCAGTTACCAGAGAGCCAGTTTGGTGTAGTGGTTAAGTGTGCGGACTCTAATCTGGGAGAACCGGGTTTGATTCCCCACTCCTCCACTTGCACTTGGCTGGATGACCTTGGGCAAGCTGTAGTTCTGATAAGGGCTGTTCTTGAAAAAGAGCAGTCTCTGTGAAGAGCTCTTTCAGCCGCACCCACCTCACAGGGTGTCTGTTGTGGGGAGGGGAAGGGAAAGGAGTTTGTAAGCCGCTCTGAGACACCTTTGGGTAGTGAAGGGCGGGGTATAAATCCAGTCTCCTCTCCTCCTTGCCTTACCTTACCCAGAAACAAAAGATTCAAGACTGGGCGGTAACTGGATGGATCCGTAGGGTCCAGAGTTGGCTACTTTACGAGTGGTACAACCACAGCCTCTTTTAATCCCTCCAGGGTAGACCACCAAATCCAGGGACAGGTTGATAATGTTCACCAGAGGGCCCCATATTCCCTCACCACTGGCTTTCACCACCCACGAGGGACCCAGGTCTAAGAGGCATGTGGTTGGCCTATAAGCTCCTAGAATCCTGTCAACATCGGCCGGGGAGAGTCAGCTGAAGCTGTCAAACACAGATTCCGGTGATGGCCAAGGGGCCTCCAGTTCACATACAGTATCGCTGTTTACATACTGTATTGTTGCTGCAGTTGTCATTATTATTTCCCCCCCTCCTAGAACGGTCTTAGTAGAGAAAGACAGCATCAGTTCTGTGATTGTTGACGATTCCCCCGAGGATTCCTTTCAGCAAATCCTGGTTGCTGCATCCATAGCGGTAAACTCAACAGGTAGATGTGATTTTAAACACGCCGATAGTGCATTAATAAAACGGTCGCTCGGTCGCTCATTTGCATCTGTGCTGTAATTCCATATCGTGTTGTAGTTTTACCTTTGTCAGGTTGATATATTCTTAAAGAGACGTGTTCTCGTTGACAACAGGATCTACCATGTTGCTAAGGGAGACTTCTATCATGCCTCGTATTCCTGGACTGCCGGCTTTGCTTAGCATGCTGTTTGCTCCTGTGATAGATCTTAGGTATGTGCTCACCCCTAAGCACTTACCCAGTAATTAACATAACAAATTGTCTCAACGCCTGAGAGGACTGAATGGAGAGTCTCAGTCTTATTTTGACGTATTTATTGCTTTACAACTGTTGACCTTATAACCTTAGCTTGTTAGTTAGTTTTCTCTTTGCCTATCTTAAGA
>NW_015170282.1:403530-419803 GCF_001447785.1 Gekko japonicus | reverse complement strand
CGGTTCAGCCCCTGTCAACAAGTTTGAACCTTACCTTCCTTCCAGTGTATTTGAAAAAGTGTGCATGGACACGAAAGCTTATACCTCGAGTTAAACTTTGTTGGTCTTAAAGGTGCCACTGGACTCTAAATGTGTTCTGCTGCTTCAGACCAACACGGCTGACCGCCTGGAAATAAATTGCCTGTACAATTTCCTTTCCTGGTCTCCAGGAAACGATATTGAACATACCAAAGCAGACTATTGGTCCAGTGGCAACTGGGCTCCTCTCATCTCTCCCGTCCCCCTTGTGTTTAACCTTGGTTAGGAAAAAACCCCAAAACAATGGTTAAGCATTACGTTTGCCTAGATTATCTGCTCATAAAGTAGGGGCGATTTCTCACTAGAGCTGCCTCGCAGCGCAGCCGTCGTTTGCCTCGACACAAACATGTAAATTTCACACCCGAGGCTGCGGGGCTGCATTTGACCCGCGGCTTCGCCCGATTTCCTCCGCAGTTTCGTGACCCTCAAAAATCAGGATCACGAAACTGCGGAGGAAATCGGGCGAAGCTGCGAGTCAAAATGCAGCCCCGCAGCTTCGGGTGTGAAATTGACATGTTTGTGTCGAGGCAAACGGCGGCCGCGCTGCGAGGCAGCTCTAGTGAGAAATCGCCCTAGATGTATTTTCTGTGCACTTGGCCTTTAAATGTTCTGTGCTTTGCTTAGGGTTGATGAGAGCAGAAAGAGGTACATTGGTGTCCTTTGTGGCCTGGGGTGGAACCACGCTCTTGGAACCCCGGTCCTTCCAGACCATGACATGGAACTTGCATTTGACGTGCAGATTAATGCTGATGATATAACACAGGTAAAAAAAACCCCACCACATTAATTCTTTGGTTTGTAACAGATTGGCAGATTTATGGCAGATTGATTTAGTTATTCAATTTACTTCAACTCCACCTTTGTCCCCAGTGGGGACCCAAAGCAGCTTACATCATTTCTCCTCTCTTTGTCCACAACAACCCTGCGAGGTAGATTAGGCTGAGAGAGTGCGGCTGGCCCAAGGTCACCCAGTGAGCGCCCATGGCACAAATGGGGGTTTAAACCTGGGTCTGCCAGATTCTAGTCCGACACTCTTAGCCGCTGCACCACACTGGCTCTCAGCTGTGGCTAATGACTGGTGTCAGAAGTGAAGGTGACTTCCACAATAGTAATACACTTACTGGGTTGTTGTTTTTTTAAAATATCCCACCAGTGGCATGTGCCAGGGGAGCTCCTGGAGAATAGCCCAGCGTGGAGTCCGCGAAAGCAGACCCTGGATTGTAGTTGGATGCGCTCAGGGGTCATTTTGTAGAAAAAGAGGTGCAGGAGCTCATTAGCATAACTCATTAGCATAACTTACTGCCATATGCCCCCCCCCCTGACAGCACCGGAAGTGTGTCAGAAGGCAACCCCCACCACTCAGGCTCCCCTGGCTGTTTTGAGCTATTGGGGGGGGGGGAACGTGCAGATCTGTCCTGGCAGAGGAGGGAGAGTTTATGCCTGAATAAAACTTGGACTGTTTTGGACTGGGGGTCCGGGGGGAGCTCTGCAACTTACCTGGCTGCTTCTTGCTCTGGCTGAGGGCTGCTGGGAGCAGGGGGTGGGGCTTGTTACATGTGCCCGCCCCCTGGACTCTTTACTACTGGAGCTCCGCTCCTGTGAGTTCCTGCAGGAAATGACCCCCGGATGCGCTAAGCATTACCACTCTGGTTAGACAATAAATTCATTTTTTAAAAGTTCTCTATTTGGCTGTCAGTCTAAGGGCGATTCTGCATTGGCTTTTCCCTCCGTTGTTTTACCAAAGGTGCCACTCAAAGCCACATTCAAATAGCCCTGGTCAATGCCATACTGACTGTGAAGTCACCCCTGAATGGCCATCAATCTATGCAGAAGGTACCATCAAAGAAAGTGAAAGCGGCATGCAATGCCGAGGGGAATTTCTGGGCCAACGTGGGTTTGGTAAAACAACGGAAGGAAAAGCCAATGCAGAATCGCCCTAAGTGTTCTCAAAACACAGCTCTTCTCTGTTCACAGATAAACATCCTAAGAAAGGCCATTAACAAGTTAGTCAGTGACGGCCCTCATGGCCTGTTACATCTGGGTAACGAGAGAATCGCTCAGTTACAGAACACTGCTCGCCAGAACCTTTTAAGGTAAGCTCTCTTTCCTTAGCCTTTTCCCCGTTTGTTGAATCGTTTTTATATTTAGCAACTGTGGGTTGGGTCCTGCAGATCCCGTTTTGCTAACGGTGGTCGTTCGTCGAAAGCACAGGAAGCCTTCTCGTGAAACCTGACGCAGTTCCAGAAGCCGGGCTGGAATAAAAACCCAGTGTGGAAAAGCCTGTTTTGCTCTTGGCAGTGTCTTTTATGCCAGTGCTTCCCAACCTGTGGGTCGGGACCCAAAAGTGGGTCACAAAGCCTCTGAAAGTGGGGTGTGGACCAGCCCTCCTTGATGGCCGCCGCTTCCCCTTTCCATTCCTGTTTAGTATTTTGGGGGACGGCAAAGGATGAGACGGTTAGATAGTGTTATCGATGCAACGAACATGAAATTAAGCAAACTCCGGAGCATGACGGAAGACAGGAGGGCCTAGCATGATGTTGTCCATGGGGTTGCGAAGAGTTGGACTTGACTGTGCAACTGAACAACAACAACACATTTGTATTTTGGGAACCAAGTTCTGATCCTGGAAACAGTATCTTCTTGGTCTTTTTTTCCTTCACTGCATATACATGTCGATCAGGTAAAATGTGTCCTGATGGTTACTAGAGTGAGATTCTTAGAATCTTATGGTGGGGTTAGAGAGAGTAATGGATAAGGAGAGGGAGTCAGGGGCTGGAATCTAACCTCCATGTGCAAAAGCTGTGTATGTCAGAATGCCACTTGCTTGGGTTCATATTGGGGGCAGCTGTGCCCTTTGTGCAGTGTTTGTTGGCTTCTCAACACATCTAACATAAGAACATAAGGGAAGCCAGTGTTGGATCAGGCCAATGGCCCATCCAGTCCAACACTCTTGTCACACAGTGGCCAAAAATACCAGGTGCCATCAGGAGGTCCAGCAGTGGGGCCAGGACAGTAGAAGCCCTCCCATTGTTGCCCCCCCCCAAGCACCAAGAATACAGAGCATCACTTGCCCCAGACCGAGAGTTCCTATCTATATCTTGTGGCTAATAGTTGCTTTTATCCAATTCCCTCTTGAAAGCGTCCATGCTTGTAGCCGCCGCCACCTCCTGTGGCAGTGAATTCCATGTGTTAATCACTCTTTGGGTGAAGAAGTACTTCCTTTTATCCGTTCTAACCCGACCGCTCAGCAATTTCATGGAGTGTCCACGGGTTCTTGTATTGTGAGAAAGGTAGAAAAGTACCTCTTTCTCTACCGGCTGTATCCCATGCATAATCTTATAAACCTCAGTCGTGTCACCCCTCAGCCGTCGTTTCTCCAAACTAAAGAGCCCCAAGTGCTTTAACCTTTCTTCATAGGGAAAGTGTTCCAACATAAGAGAAGCCAATGTTGGATCAGGCCAGTGGCCCATCCAGTCCATCATTCTGTCACACAGTGGCCAAAAATACCAGGTGCCATCAGGAGGTCCAGCAGTGGGGCCAGGACAGTAGAAGCCCTCCCATTGTTGCCCCCCCCCAAGCACCAAGAATACAGAGCATCACTTGCCCCAGACCGAGAGTTCCTATCTATATCTTGTGGCTAATAGTTGCTTTTATCCAATTCCCTCTTGAAAGCGTCCATGCTTGTAGCCGCCGCCACCTCCTGTGGCAGTGAATTCCATGTGTTAATCACTCTTTGGGTGAAGAAGTACTTCCTTTTATCTGTTCTAACCCGACTGCTCAGCAATTTTATTGCGTGCCCACGAGGTCTTGCACTGTGAGAAAGGGAGAAAAATACTTCTTTCTCTGTCTGCTCCATCCCATGCATAATCTTGTAAACCTTTGTCATGTCACCCCTCAGTCACATCTGGTTAGCCACTAAAAAATAGAATGCTGAACTAGATAAGTGCCAAGGTCATAGTTTGCCTAGGGCACCAAAAACCCTTGGATCAGCCTTGGAAGAGCCACCATACCAAGTAGGGTCACCATACCAAGTAAATTTGGACTTGTGGGCCACCGTACCAAAAGAGTTGAGAACTGCTATTTTATGCCTCAAGTATGAGACGCCAGGAGATGTTCTCAGGGGTCACGTCCTTATCTTTTAAATTCCAAGCCTCTGTATCATCCTGCTGTAATGCTGAACCTTTTGATGCATTATTCTCCAGATAGTAAGCGAACGATCAGTTGTGGTACTCTCTCAGACCCTTAAAAAAAACTTTGATCTTAAATGTTGCTACTCACTCTGATGCTGTGTGAGGTACCCTGTGTTTTTAAAAAAAGCCAAAGCTGGTTACTTTTTTCTCAAATACAGTGATGGAAAAACAAAATACTCAAATACATAATACATCATTATGCATTCAGGGCAATTCTGTCTCGTCCTTTTCTGCAGTGTTTAAGTTAATTGTATTTACCATATGTCACCACTACTTAAGAGGAGAATATGCGTTTTGAAAAACAGCTCTAGACAGAATGAATTAAAATATATCCCTGCTGTATTTTGCAGAACTCTGGGAGACAGGAGATGGCAGGCAGGGAGTCCTTAGGAATCAACTTGTCACACACCACGAAGCATTCTAAAAATAACTGGGATGTATGTCTGTAGTTGAATGAACGCACATCCATGTGCATTCCATGGTTTGTACAAACGTTAACTTGGGGGGTCGAGTTGGATCTGCTAAATTATTCTCTTGTCGGGATGGACTGAATAGATAAGGTCAATGCAATGCTGCCCTCTCAGCAGAGTCACGATAGTGCAAGATTAGGCCACTGGTGGGCCCAGTAGCTTAATCCAAACCCAAGAGCCTTTCCTACAGACCTCTGGTGTAGCCTAACCCTTCATTTTGCACCTCGGCAGCTTTTCATGTGCATTGTGGGCAGTCTTCCCTCTAAGCTGTGGAGTCTTGTGAGCAAAACTTCTACTTTGTGAGCTACTGGCATTAAAGTTGTGAGCCAGTGATTTGGCTACCGCATAAATGAGTTTGCTCTGGAGCCATCCTTCCTGAGCCTAGACAGAAATGTGTGAGCTGGAGGCTAAAAAACTGTGAGCCAGCTCACACTAACTTATCTTAAAGGGAACACTGCTTGTGGGTTCACAGTCAGATTGGTCACACACCCAAAGCAGGAATTTTGAACCTGGATCTGCTCCAAGCGCTGAAGGGGGACGGGGTAGAGAGTCCGTGTCTTCATCCCTGCATCTGACCTTCAGGAATGCACAGTCCTCCCCCCGGTAGTGGTAGAACATTTATTTTATTTACTTACTTACTTTATTGATATCCCACCTTTCACTCCACTGGGGACCTGAAGCAGCTTACATCATTCTCCTCTCCTCTGTTTTATCCTCACAACAACCCTGTGAAGTAAGTTAGGCTGACAGTGTGTGATTGGCCCAAGGTCACCCAGCAAGCTTCCACGGCACAAGTGGGGTTTCAAACCCAGGCCTCTCTTGCAGAATCAATCCCTGCGGGTCTCCACTTGAAAGATTCTCAATGTCAGGTGTTGGGAAAGCTCTTTCTTAGCCTGATGCCCAGGAGAACTCGTTAGAGTTGACAGTGTTGGAGCAAGATGGATCAGTGGTCTGACTCTCTGTATAAGGTATCCTCATATGTACAAGCAGTTTCTAAACTGATAGCTCTCTTTCCCCTGCACGCATCCCAAATCTGAACTGAAGTCTGCTAAGCAGGGCTCTTTTTGTAGAAAAAGCCCAGCAGGAACTCATTAGCATAATAAGCCACACCCAATAGCAAAACTCATTAGCATATTAGGCCACACCCTGACAGCACCACTCATTAGCACATTAGGCCACACCTCCATGTTACCAGAAGTGTGGTCATCCAGCCACACCCACCTTTCCCTTCTTATTCTGTTTACCTTGTTTGTTGTCAAACCAGGGCTTTTTTTGTAGCAGGAACTCCTTTGCATGTTAGGCCACGCACCCCTAATGTAGCCAATCCTAATGCGTTTCTGCTATTGGGTGTGACCTATTATGCTAATGGGTTCCTGCTGGGTGTGGCCAACTCAGGAGCCAGCAGGAATTTTTTTCCGTTCCTGTGCGTTCCTGCCCAAAAATAGCCCTGCCTAAGAATAATTGAAGATGGAGGAGCTAGTCTCAAAGCAGAGACTGCTTCCTGGTACATATTGGCCCTACAAGTTCCTGTGAAGAAGGCTTATTTGTTTATGTACGTGATCTTAATAATGTCATCTTTCTGCTTAAAAAAGCAAAACATGCAAAAAACGGTTTCCTTGTCTCCAGCTGAATAAGCTAGGCAAGAATTTCCAACTGATTTTACCAGCCTTCAGGATTAAGTATTTAAAAAGAACTGTTAAATACTGGGTTCTGGATGCATTGCAGCGATCGGCTCTAGTTTATTTAGTGATTTCAGGAACACAACAAGGACACGCAGCAAAGTGTGAGCCCTGCTTACAAAGCATGCAAACACCAAACCCCACACACACCCACTCCCAAGAATAGGCTATTGACATTACACTACTTATGTATTGGTCTACTCCAGGATCCTGGTAAGCTATTGTTCTAGAGTAGCAAGCTCAACCAGTTCCAGGTACACCTTGAGGGCTGGCTTAGGTTCAATACATAACAAGAACTGATATTGTAAATGATACAGTAGGCCAACCAAACGCTCTTTTTTCCAGACAGGTTAATTCCCAAAATATGCTTATCCCTCCTTCCCTTGAAAGCCTTCAGGGGGAAGAAATTCCAAGACAGCATCCATTCACACGAAAGAGGAGCCCTGCTGGATGAGACCAGTGGTCCACCTAGTCCAGCATCCTGTCTCACACAGTGGCCAACCAGGTCCTCTAGAGGGCCAACATCAGGACATAGAGGCCAAGGCTTTCTGCACTGTTCTTTTCAGTGCTTCTATGCCCATATTGGAGCTGCGGTGGCTCAAGTGGTTAAGACGCTGAACTGCAGGCTGTGGAAGGTCAGTAGTTCAGCAGTTCGAGACCCAGGTGCCCATCTCTAGTTCCAGCTCCTGCCAACCTAGCAGTTCGAAAGCAAGAAATTGCAAGTAGATAAATAGGTACCACTTCGGTGGGAAGGTAACAGCGTTCCGTGGGCCTTGGTGTTTAGTCATGCCGGCCACATGACCACAGAAACATCTTTGGACAGCGCTGGCTCTTCGGCTTTGAAACAGAGATGAGCACCGCAACCCTAGAGTCGGATTCGACTGGCTTTCGAGCAAGGGAACCTTTACCTTTACTTTGTGCCCATATTGCTTTGTTGTTTTTTTCTTTTCGGCACATGTGTTGCTCCCTCTCAGGCCCGTAGCCACAAGGGTGATGCACATTGGAGCCAAAAATCCTAAATATAAATACACATTGATGGGGTCTGAACTGGCAGAGACTGATCAAGAGAGAGATCTTGGAGTTGTAGTAGATAACTCACTGAAAATGTCGAGATAGTGTGTGACTGCAATTAAAAAAGGCCAATGCTATGCTGGGGATTATTAGGAAGGGTATTGAAAACAGATCAGCCAATATCATAATGCCCCTATATAAATCAATGGTGCAACCTCATTTGGAGTACTGTGTGCAGTTCTGGTCACCACACCTTAAAAAGGATATTATAGCTTTGGAAAAAGTACAGAAAAGGGCAACTCGAATGATAAAAGGGTTTGAACACTTTCCCTATGAGGAAAGGTTAAAGCGCTTAGGGCTCTTTAGCTTGGAGAAAAGACGACTGAGGGGTGACATGATCGAGGTTTATAAGATTATGCATGGGAAAGAGCAGGTAGAGAAAGAGATACTTTTCTCCCTTTCTCACAGTACAAGAACTCGTGGGCACTCAATGAAATTGCTGAGCGGTTGGGTTAGAACGGATAAAAGGAAGTACTTTTTCACCCAAAGAGTGATTAACACATGGAATTCACTGCCACAGGAAGCTACAAGCATGGACGGCTTCAAGAGGGAATTAGATAAGCATATGGAGCAGAGGTCCATCAGTGGCTATTAGCCACAAGGTATAGATAGGGGCTCTGGGGCAAGTGATGCTCTGTCTTCTTGGTGCTTGGGGGGGGCAACAGTGGGAGGGCTTCTAATGTCCTGACCCCACTGATGGACCTCCTGATGGCACAGTGGTATTTTTGGCCACTGTGTGACAGAGTGTTGGACTGAATGGGAATTTGGCCTGATCCAACATTGGCGTCTCTTATGTTCTTATGACTCCCTCTCCCATATTTGCCCTGCCTCCTCATCATTGTGCCCTGGGGTGGCCCCTCCCTCCTGCTCAGCCAGTGGGAAAGTGGAGGGGAAGGCCTCAGTATCCCCCATCCCTCTGCGCTCTGAGCAGCCCGTGGCAGGGCTGCCATGGCTGCCTGCCCCGTCGCTGCGGTCCTTGCACGCTTCGCTTGCCACCCCGGGCCTGCAGAGAAAAGGCCAAGTGCCACACCAGCTGGGAGAGAGTTTGGGGCTGGCTGCAGAGGGTGCGCGGCGGGCACATGGAAGGGAGGGCGGCAGTGGGAGGGAGTTGGAGGCAAGAGGGGGAGGCCCTGACTTGCCCCTTTCTCTCTGCCCAGCACGGCCAGCAGCTTCCAAAGTGTGTCGAAAGTTTCACTTTCAGAGGCGGCGGGCGGGGTCACATGGAGTAGAAGCGAGGCAAGAGCCGAGCGTGAGCCCCGCTGAGCTGGGGAGGGCGGATGGGCATGGCTTCTTCTTTCCTTCTTTCCCTTCCCGCCCAAATCTTTGAAATTAAGGAGTTCACCTGCCAGCAGATCAAGGACATGGGGTGCCCGTTCCAGCTGTAAGGACCACTCTGGCCTTCCTCCCCCCTCTGCCCCGGCTGGGCAGGGAGAAGGGTTGGACGCCGAGCCCTCGGCCAACCCCCTGGAGGTGGCTTCGGCTGTGGGGAGCTCAGGACGTTGCTGCTTGCTTCAGGGATGGGCAACAGGATGCACTAGACCCTGCCAGGTAAGGGGGAGGTGGGGAGAGAGGCAATGACTGGTCCTCATTCCACGAAGCTCATGGAGAGTTGGATCCGCAGCCATCTTGAAGAGACCTGAGCACCTCAGGAGTAGTGGAAGAAAAGGATGCCTCCCTGCTCATCCCTGCCCCTCCTTCCCCCTCCCCTCTCTCTTAGCCACGCCGCCATATCACAGGCCCTCCCACACCGTCAGCCCCCTTGTTGCCCCCTCAACAAAAAATTCTGACTACAACCCTGCTCCCTCTAGTGGCTGCTTCGATGTTAACATTGCTGTATTTCTGGCGTATTTCCCTCCATTTTAAATGTGCAGGGAAATACTCCGGAGATACAGTGATGTAGTATCGAAGTGACCACTAGAGGGAGCAAAACATGTGAGGAAAAGGGGGGGAAATGAAGCAATACGAGCCCCCAAGCGACAAGAAGAAGAGTGTAGAAAGCCCTTACCTAGCCGTTAGCTCCACTGCCCCTTCTCAAGTCCTGGTGTGCTTTGTATAAAGAGACATTGCACAGTCTTTTACTTCCAACAATGCATGGCTTAGTCTTATAGCTTTATGTCGTTTTGTAGTCTTGTAGAAAAGCAAATAATTTTTTTTCCCCAAAAGAAATACACAGCAATGTATGGATGCAGCCCAAATCTACAGTGTGTAGAAGAAAAGCTGCATATCTCTTTGCCGTGATTCTTGCCAACATTGATGCTGAAATACAGTGCAGTTGGGTCTCATTCACTGAGCATCTTGGCAGTTATAATGGGTTCTCTGAATAAGGAGATGACTTTTATTTGAGTGTTTCTTACTCATTATTTTTGTATTCCCCCCCCAGCTTGATTTGCAAACCACAGCCTCGGGAAGTAATTCCTCCTAAGTGGTATGCAAAGCCATATGAGTGGAGCCAGGTAAGATTTGCCAAAACAATTAAAGTCTGTTAAAGTAACATGATAATGAGACTAGGGATGCTGCGAATTTTGCCGTGAACACGTTCAGTGGTCGAATTTACGGTGTTCAAAGGTGACAGTGGCACATGAGCCGATCACTCAGTCTGTTCGGTTCATGCCAAGCAGCCACGAATGCCCATCAAACCAGTTTGCATCGGGTTTCTCTAGACCTGCATGTGTGCGAAAATGCTGCCGATTCACACTGATTCTCAGCCTTTTGTGTCACTAAGGGCTACTTAGCCAATAACCAATTTGGTGGATTTTATCGAAACACAACATTCATTTGTGGCTGATTTACATGATTTGCAAGTGATCTGTTTAAACATTTGCCTGATGAGCAGCATAGTTATGCATCAAGAGCTTGGGGCGAGGGGGGGTAGTAGAACTCAACCGGACTGTGTGAGAGCAAAAAGCTAATTGTGCCATTCTGCCTGGTTAGTATAGAATATAGTGAAACAGCCTGCCGAACACCCATGAGCAGTGGGTTGATGAGCTATCAAACTGATGGTTGAAAAATTGGGTCTCTGTTCGCAGCTGGGAAACAGGGAGCAAGCAAAGCGGTAACGGTGACTCTTCAGCATTTCAGGCAGAAACTCTGTTGAACAGGATGCCTATTAATCTCCACAGCCAATCACACCCACCTAGCCTTTCCCACTTTCTAAAAGCATTTGGCGAGCACCAGGAAAGGTGTCGGCGGGGGCCAGGGTGCCCACAGGCACCGCGTTCGGGACCCCTGCAATAAACTATGCAAGGATAAAAGATAACTGCTTACATTTTTCAAGAACGTTCTAAAAATGTGCTCCTGAACAGTTCCGTTTTACTACAGCCGTGCATTCTTTTGCAAGAACTGCTGTTCTGACGAGTTCCATTTTGCTCCACCTTTTTTTCATTTTTCCTGGCCTTGTTACCGGGTAACCTTTTTAAGCGGAGATACCACCGATTGAACCTGGAACCTTCTGCCTCCAGGGCACGGGCTCTACCACTGACCCATGGCCCCGCCAGAAGGTTGATGACACACATGGCAAATACCTCTGGTTCCCTCTGGTTCCTGGGGGGGCCCCCCCATATCCCATGACCCTTTCTGTAAAGATTCAAGGAGGCCATGAGCAGTCTCACAAAGCTATCCAATGCGCCCTCTAAGCTGTGGAGTCTTGAGAGCAAAAATTCTACTTTGTGAGCTACTGGCATTAAAAGATGTGAGCGAGTGATTTGGCTACTGCGTAAATTAGTTTGCCCTGGAGCCGTCCTTCCTGAGCTAAGACAAAAATGTGTGAGCTGGAAGCTAAGAAACTGTGAGCTAGCTCACACTAACTCAGCTTAGAGGGAACACTGGCTATGACCTCTTTCCCATACCACAGTCCTCCTCACCATGAGCTTTCCTTCTCAGAACTTAAAAAAAACCTTCACTGCTTGCTATGACTTTTTAACACTCTGGGATTTGGTTAATAATCGTTCCGATTTTATTTTTTCGATAGCCGAAGATGAAGTTTGTCATCGACCAGTCTGAAGTGCGGGATATGAGAGAGAAGAATGCGTCCCTTTATCAGTTGCATAAGTTGATTCTGTTAAACACCTGAGTCTCCGATACTAAGCACGCTTACTGGAAGGGAGTCCCATTGAATTTTGCAGAATTTATTTCTTAACAAATGTGTTTTAAATTCAGAATGTTGACTGTCTTTGCAGTCATCTTTGTTCAAGTGCAAGACAAAAAGAATGCAAGAAATGTTTAAAGAAATGCATCCGAAGTTCTTAGTTTGTATCTCCCCCCATCATCTTTTCGACCTTAAAAAACAAGTATGTGTATTGTGCCTGAATTTGGGATTCTTTGGGAGTAAAGATGGATCTCCCAATATATTCTCTCATTTCTCTTCTCTTGAAACTTTGCTCAGTAGCTGGGGGCAGGGCACAGGGAGAGAGATTTGTTAGGGATGGTGGTCCTGGGAGAAAGGGGATGTGGCCCTTCTGTCCTGTTTTCCTGATCTGAATTTGGGCCCCTTGAAGCACTGTTGATCCAGTAAGAGGAAAATGTCCTCCTCCTACTGGGGCAAATGACACTTCCAGAAAAGTGTTCAACTGCCTTTGATCCAGTCCAGAATCATTCCTCTTCTCCCCCCCCCCCCCCCCCCCCGCCCTGCACACATGCACTACTGACCTTTCAGTTTAAAGAGATGGATGATATTAACCACAGTGCCTTGCCTAGTTTGGTCCTTGGTTTTCTCTTTAAAGGGTTGACAAGACACATATTTTGATATAGTTAAGAAGATTCTCTTCGTGGGTCGTTTGGTAAACTGTCCTTCAAATGACCAAACTGATAAATCCAGCTGAGGCGTTTGCGTTTTAACTCTTCTTCTGTCTGGCTGTTGCGCCAACTAATATTTCCTTTTTGCATATGCCAGTTGTTCAAGCGTGGCATTTACTATTTGCCTTCCTGTTACTGGCTGTGTAAGAACCTCTAGTTTTGTTTTCCAGAATAAAGTTAACGAACATCGTATGCTGTGTCTTGGTGATTTTTGTGTTGAATCAGTTTTGTCTTGCTGTTTCCATCCGCACAGTAAAGTGGAGAAAATTGTAATCTTTTCCTAGCCCTCTGGAAAATCCTTTTGAAATACCATTTGTTACTACACTCCAGCATTCACAGTTTGATTGAATAAAGCTGCTTTGAGGCTTGTTTTATCTTCATTGGAAATCAATGACCTGCTGCAATACAAGGTTTTGGAGCGGGGGAGTTAGTGGGGGTGGTGGAAAGCGCCCTCAAGTGGCAGCCAACTTACAGTGAGGAGTGGGGGAATCAAACCCAGTTCTCCAGATTAGAGTCAGCCACTCTTAACCACTACACCAAGCTGGTTCTCCAGGACTTATTCTTAGATAGTAACAGGGCTATTTTTGGGCAGGAACGCACAGGAGCGGAATTCTGGCTGGCTCCCGAGTTGGCCACGCCCAGCAGGAACTCATTAGCATAATAGGACACACCCAACAGCAGAAACTCATCAGGATTGGCTACATTAGGGGTGTGTGGCCTAACATGCAAAGGAGTTCCTGCAACAAACAAGGTAAACAGAAGCAAAAGGTGGGTGTGGCTGGGTGACCACACTTCTGGTAACATGGGGGTGTGGCCTAATATGCTAATGAGTTTCTGCTGTTGGGTGTGGCCTGTTATGCTAATGAGTTCCTGCTGGGCTTTTTCTACCAAAAAAGCCCTGGATATTAAGTACTGTTGCACAGAACATTTTAGAATCGGGCAAGAATCTTTACAAGTTACTTGTCCGAGTTTTGACAGGAGTCGCTTCCATACTCGGGTGCAACATGGACCGTCTTCTTGGAAATGTCTTTTCAGTATTTAAATTAGAAAAAAATTGCTTCAGATCCTTCGAGGTTCACAACAGCTGTTGGCTCTGGAGGGAGAAGCTCAGTGATCTCTGTATTTTGGGACATTTCCGAGTACTGTTTTAGCTTTGTCCGTCCACACCGATCGTCTTTGGACACCTTGCTTTAGGTGCCACCGCCATCTGAGGCCAGATGGGTGGCAGCCTGATAAAATGACTCCTCGATCGTGGCAACGAAACTTCAGAACACCCTTCCCAGAAGATTCGTCTGCCTCCTTCTGTCATTGAATTCCACCAGTGGGTGAAGATTTTTTGCTTCGTTTGGAGTACCCCCAGTAGAATCCTTATTGGCCTCCTCCCTGGTAGTATGTGTCTGTGTATATGTTTTTATTGTAGTGGTAAATATTTGTACATATATTGTAAATGTTTAAATGTCTTAAAATCTGATGTTTGCTGTCGTGGGGGATACTATCTGGGTATAAAGGCAGCATACATATGTTTTAAATAAAACAAAATCGAAATGCTGTTTCTCCACCCTCCAACAGATTCCTAGGACAATCAGTGGTGGGAAGTGCCATCAAGTCACAACCGACTTATGGCGACCCCATAGGGTTCTCATGGCAAGAGACATTCAGAGGTGGTTTGCCATTGCTTGCCTCTGCATAATGACTAGGGATGGGCACGAACTGCATTTGTGCAGTTCAGTTTGTTGCTGAACCACGAACCTATACGAATCTTGAGTTTGATTCGCGAATCAAATGGGTTCGTATGGGTTCATGACCCCTGCTTTCTGCTCCCCACCACTTTTCGTGAGGAGCAGAAAGCAGGGATTAAAATTGCTCCAAGCCCAAGGCAAGGAAAGTTCTATAAGATCCTCCCAAATAGGACTAATCATACACCTTCATTCTACCATACCTCATTTCTGGGAATCTGCTGCCCCCCGGTGGGCTTTGTGGATTTACTTAGTAATTTGATTGTCTTGCTGTTCCAAGCTTGCTCCAAAATGCAATAATAATCCCACTATTGCTGCCACAGAACAAAGTTTGAGTCCAGTGGCACCTTTAAGACGAACAAAGTTTAATTCTGGGTATAATCTTTCGTGTTGGTCTTAAAGGTGCCACTGGACTCAAACTTTGTTCCGTTGTTCAGACCAACACAGCTATCCGTCTGAATCTATTGCTGTCACAGTGAACAGGATGAGTAAGGGGAGAGTTAATGATGTGGAGAGATTCTTGGGTGAATGGTGGTCCATGGGATTTCTTTTACTATCCTTGAAGCTTACTTAATGTGAAAAGAGACTGAAAAGGCAGGTCTTTGCTATCATCAACATTTGCAGATGTAATGGCACCAGTACACACATACCATCAAACATTTCTATTTATCTTCTCAGTGGGGACCCAAAGCAGCTTACGGACATCATCATCTCCTCCTCTACTTTATCATAACAGCCCTGTTAGGTAGGCTGATCTGAGATAGCGTGGGAGGTCCAGGTTTTATGGCAGAGGAGGGATCGGAGTCCAGTTCGCCCAGGTCTTAATGTGACACTAACTACCCCCCAGGGCGGAATGGGGGGTAAAGTTCCCAGATCCAGTTGGGAAACTCATGGAGATTTGAGGATGGGTCTTGGGGAGGGCAGGGATTTCAGTGGAGTACAATGCCATAGCGTCTACCCTCCAAAGCATCTATTTTCTTGGGGGGAACTGATCTCTGTAGCCTGGAGAAAAGCTGTAATTCTGGAGGATCCCCAGGTCCCACCTGGAGGCTGGTATTCCCTAAAAAAGCAGTGAACCTCTGAACAGCAGTACTAAGAGGAAGCGGGGAAAGGTCTTGACCTCTGTCCGATTACAGAGCTGGGAACAATACAGAAGAGGGAAACCAAGATAGGGGCTCTGGGGCAAGTGATGCTCTGTCTTCTTGGTGCTTGGGGGGGTCAACAGTGGGAGGGCTTCTTGTGTCCTGGCCCCACTGGTGGACCTCCTGATGGCACTGGTATTTCTGGCCACTGTGTGACACAGAGTGTTGGACTGGATGGGCCTTTGGCCTGATCCAACATTGGCATCTCTTATGTTCTTATGTTCTCCTATAAGGAAATGCTCAAGAGTCTGGGACTTTTCAGTTTAGGACAGAGACGACTAAGGGGAGATATGATACAGGTTTATAAAATTATGGTCGAAACAAAGTTGACAAAGAGAACTTTTTCTCCCTCTCCCAAAAGACTAGATCTCAAGGGCACCCAATGAAGCTGATGGGGAGTAGGTTCAGGATAGACAACAGGAAATACTTTTTTACACAGCCAGTGATTAAAATGTGGAATTCACTGCCAGAGGGTTCATTGATGGCCACAGGCATAGACAGCTTTAAAAGGGAATTAGGTTCATGGAGGAGAGGTCTATCAGTGGCTACTGGCCATGGTGACTAAAGGGAACCGCCACACTCGGAGGCAGTCAAGCTCTGAGTCCCAAAGCCAGGAGGCAACGCCAGTGGAGGGCCTTGGCCTCTGTGCCTTGTTGTTTGGCCCTCCAGAGGAACTGGTTGGCCACTGTGTGAATCAGGGTGCAGGACCAGATGGACCAATGGTCTGATCCAGCAGGGCTCTTACGTTCTTAAAGTAGTTGGCTGCTGTATGAAACAGGATGCCGGTCTGATCCAGGAGGGCATCTCTTGCGTTGTATCTTACGCAGGGAAACGTCACTGTGCATGGCCTATAGCTTACCCGCTTCACTGTTCTAACACACGAAACTACTTAGAGAGGTCATCCGGAGGTCTGCACCGAAATGCCATCGGTAGACGCATTTTTAAACCAGCCCCACAGTTGTAAAAATCTCACATCCGTCTTGAGCCTTAGAGGTGGGGGTGTGGTAGAATGCGGTAACTCAGGTCCTTTTCCACTCCATTTCCTTTTTCGCCATTATGAAGCACGGGGGGAGGGGGTTGGGAACCTTCCTTTTGAAAGTGAGCTCTTGCCCTATG
>NW_015170282.1:402408-403519 GCF_001447785.1 Gekko japonicus | reverse complement strand
TATTTCTCTGCTCCCTTCTGATTGAGTTGGACACTGCCCTCGTTCGCTTTGCTTTCATTCCTGCCTGCGATACAGCAGGTCACCTTTAATGCCATTGTGAACGGTCTGCGCTGGGCTGAAGACAGTCACACAACTGGTGCCTTCTTCTACAGGGGCTACACAACAAATCCAACAACACTGTCGAGAAAGTGTGCGGGGAACAGATGTGGAAATATTTTTTTTCTTCCCACCGTCATTAGCAATGATGGTGGATCAGAATGAGCAGGAAACAAGCCTGTGCGGTTTGGATCGACGGGCAAACCCTTAGGGATCGTTCAGGCCCTTATCAGTCTTTCCACGAAGAATAGCTCCACGCTTTATGCTCCTATTAGAGCTGTCAAGTCCGACTTGGGTAGTTCTTAGCGATTGGGAGGCAGTTCCTGGGTAGGGCGGAGTGTGAGGGAGGGCAAGGCGCTCACGGCGGATGTGATGTCATACAGCCCGCCCTCCAAAGCTGCCTGTAATGTACTGGGTTCAGACGCGTAGCAAGTGATCAGCTCATATTTATTAGTGAAATTCAGCTCAACTAAAGATAAACTAGCTGGGTTCGAACCCTGATTTTATCCGTGCAGCACACATAGGGTTGCCAAGTGCTTTTTTAGCTGCAGCGGGGGACTCGCGGCTGGAGTGCGAGCGCGCGTCACCCAGAAGTGATCCTAAGCTCACAACACCCAACACACACCCCACTCCCATGATTGGCTTTTTACAGTGTAAGAGTCCATCATAGGTCAACCTTCAGATCCGGGCAGGCCTATTGGTCCGCACTAGGATCCAAGTTGGCTACTGTTCTAAATCCTGAAGGTGCGCTATGTTACCATGTGACCATTTGCATTTACATATTGCCTGTATTGTGCTTATGATATATTGCTTGCATGTATATGTATCTGTGCTTTTGAGAGCCTGAGGCTCATTGCTATGTGTGTATGTGTTGCTATGGACTACAATGGCAGGCCTTGCACCCCGAGGCTGCCCACGGTGGGGGCCTGACAGGGATGCCTGCCACCAAGCTTTTTGCCTGCCATGGAAATTTCCACTGCACCCTGGTCAAAAGCAGATGCCTGCTCTGGAATGT
>NW_015170282.1:396027-402218 GCF_001447785.1 Gekko japonicus | reverse complement strand
CCCAAGTTTTATGATAGACGGAGACTGCCCCGAAAGGCAGCTCTTAAAAGGAGAAACAAGCCTTTGTTCTCCGGCTAGCTCACCCTTACCCCTCATTTGTTGCACTAAGGTGCTGCAGGTAACTCTTAAGTTCCCTGGAGTCGCGACCAGGGAGCGCACACGTGGCTGTGGCTGGACCCAGTCTTTGTGTGTCTAGAGTCCATCCGCTACTGCCTTGGCTGCCCGTCTTGGAAGAGGAGACTTCTTCTCTCAGTTGGATCTCAGATGAGTATGATCGTATACCTCAGAGTCATCCCCTTTGTTTGATGCTTTTGTTGTTTTTCATGCTTATTGTTTTCTTACCCTATTGTAACTAAGGAGCTTGTGTGAATTTGTACGCATCTGTTTTGGTATGTCTGAACAATTGCTTTAGTAAAGACAACGTGATTTTAATCCTAGCTGTTGTCTGTCTTCCTGGGAAATAGCGGGCTTTCAACACGCGCCAAAATCCGACCTCTGTATACACTGGTTTTGAACTCACGCACCGCCCGCCTCTGTACTCAGAGTCAATCCGGGCTCCCAGAACCGGTTCCGGTCCAGTTCGGGTAACAGCTAAACCGCATGGCTTCCTTAGCGCTTACATGTCCCGACATGTCTGTATCAATACATAACACTGCCGTTTCCTCCAAAGGAACCGATTTGTGTGCCCTGGAGATCAGCTGTAACTATGGGAGAACACTAGGCCGCACCCTGAGATTATTATAGGGTTCCCAAATCCCCCCGGGGGGCGGATTTACCCTCGCTTTCAAGGCCCGACTTCCGCCCCACGCAGAATCGGGCCCGGGGGAAAACCCACCCAACGCACGCGCGTCACCCGGAAGTGACGTCGCACGCTGGGGGCGGGGCCACACCATTTGAGGGGAAAACTTTGTCTGTATGGCCCCTTCCAACTCAGTGATTCTGTGATTCTAATTATGTATGTAAAATCTCAGCGTGCATCATTCATCCTAATATATCTGACAGTTTAAGGGTTAGAATCCTAGTAGATTATTCACAGGACGTTTACTTGGCCCGTGTTTTTCTTTGCAGAGACCAGAAACATGGCTGCAGATACAGCAGTTCTTTACTGGAAAACAGTCTGTGGAGTACTGCAATCAATGCTCACTCTAAGCTGTGGAGTCTTGTAAGCAAAAAAATCAACTTTGTGAGCTACTGGTAATCTGGCTACTGCATAAATTAGTTTGCTCTGGAGCAGTGTTCCCTCTAAGCTGAGTTAGTGTGAGCTAGCTCACAGTTTCTTACCTTCCATCTCACATATTTTTGCTTTAGCTCAGGAAGGATGGCTCCTGAACAAACTAATTTATGCAGTAGACAAATTGCTCGCTCACAACTTTAATGACAGGAGCTCACAAAGTAGAATTTTTGCTCACAAGACTCCACCGCTTAGAGGGAACATTGCTCTGGCGCCATCCTTCCTGAGCCAAGACAACCATGTGTGAGGTGGAGGCTAAAAAACCTAACTCAGCTTAGAGGGGACATTGATTGCAATGTGTTTTTACATGATGTGAAATAACTTTGCAACTGTGAAGAATATTGGCTCTTTTCTTTTTCTTTTTCTTTTTTTAAATCAGCTGGCAAGGCCTGAAAGGCATCCAATGTTTGGGGATTCTTTATTAAAACTGAGTCCTCTCCAACCCCTTGGGGACTTTCCCTCTTGGAGTTTCCCGTTACAGCTCCATTGCACAGGTCTGCAGGCAGAGAGTTGACGAACGGAAAATCCTCTGCCAACCCTTTGCAGTAGCAGTGTGTCCAGAATGAAGTCACAGCCTAGGCATAAATGTCAGATGGGAGACGGATATGTTTGGGATAAAAATAGAAAAGGGCACAGCTGTATTAGAAGGGAAGCTTTGGGGGAAATCCACCGCACCGATTACAGGGATCCTGCGGGTGGATTCTCTCCCCCGGGCAGAGAGCATGGCTGCAACCCCTACCCCACGGCTCCAGCGGCTGAGGAGCTCTTCCCTGAGCCACGAGAGCTTGTGGGGCTCGCCGGAGACCTGGCCCTCCACAGAAGAGGCCCGAGCCTGGGTGCTGGTGCTCAACACCGGGGGCACCATTGGCATGGGGGGCACAGAGTGTGGTAGAGGTGAGTGGACAAACGGCAGAGGCCTGTGGGGAAGAGATATCCTGGGTAACTTTAACTCTTTGGCAGAATAGCCTGGGTTCCAAAGCTAGCAGGTGGCATTGATCTTGCGGACAGGCCAGGAGGCCTTAGAGTCGTTGCTTAGTGCTGGAATGTGTCGTGGATAGTATGGCTCAGGTTTAGAAAATGGGACGTCCCAGCGTGTACAGCTTGATCCCCCCTTTTTTTCTGTTGAGTGGCCCCACTGGCTTCTATACATCTTTACCCATTCTATAAGAACCCCTGAGAATCCCCCAATGCCCCATGCGTTTGGGGGGAAATGAAGGATAGGAGGTACACACACCCTTGGAATAATGCTGATCTGCCCTCTCATTCCTAAAAATAAATAAATAGATTAGTGCTGGTTTTCCACTAACCAGATTCCCTGTTGATCCCCTTTACCCTCTTAGGCACACCCTCTTTCTCCAGGGTCTGTCCAGTATTTATAAGCCGCTCTGAAGCCGCTGCGTGGAACTGACACTTTGTGGATGTAGTCTGACTGTTCCTGTACAACCCAAGACCTACCCAAACTCACGAACATTCCACAACCCAGCGGCACACCCAACACTAACCCCATCGCACCATAAAACGGCGCCAGGTTAGTTGCTACCCCAGTCAACTCCATAACAAAACATAATACTATTTAAAAAGCTAAATAAACCATACATCTTTGTTTGGGTTACCTAACCAAAACTTGTAATCTGATAAACCACCGTTGTTATTCAACTACAGAAACTAATGACCGCAACCCGAAAACCTCACCCTACTGCAAAAACCATCAGCAACTCACACACACCATTGGAATACTGGTGATCTGCCCGCTCATTCCTGAAAAGATAAATTAGCGTTTGTTGTTGCTCAGTCGCACAGTCGAGTCTGACTCTTTGTGACCCCATGGACCACATCACGCCAAGCCCTCCTGTCTTCTTCCGTCCTCTGGAGTTTGCTCAATTTCATGCTCATTGCAGATTCTCTGTTGGTCCCATTTACCCTATTGGGCACACCAGGATACCCTCTTTCTCCAGGGTCAGTCTCTTCCCAGGTTTATAGTCATTTGCATTGGTCTGTCAAGCAACTGCTCTGATATGGTCCAGACTGACATTCAGTGTCCGTGATGGTCAGTGCAGCTTCAAGAGCCAGTTTGGTGTAGTGGTTAAGTGCATGGACTCTAATCTGGGAGAACCGGGTTTGATTCCCCACTCCTCCACTTGCACCTGCTGATGTGACCTTGGGTCAGTCACAAGCTCTGGCACAGCTGTCCTTGAAAAAGATCAGTTTGTGTCAGAGTTCTCTCAGCCCCACCCACCTCACAGGGTGTTTGTTGTGGAGAGGGGAAGGGAAAGGAGTTTGTAAGCCGCTCTGAGACTCCAAGTGAAGGGCGGGGTATAAATCCAATCTCTTCTTCTTCTTCTTCTTCTTCTTCTTCTTCTTCTTCTTCTTCTTCTTCTTCTTCTTCTTCTTCTTCTTCTTCTTCTTCTTCTTCTTCTTCTTCTTCTTCTCCAGCAACTTCTTCTGTATGGAAAATACTGTTCTACGCAACGGTAAAACCAGGTATTGAAGCCAATGGCTTTCTCATGTTGTGTTGTCTCCAGGGCTTGCTCCTGAGGCTAATAAGTTAGTCAAAGCCTTGAAAAAAATGCCCATGTTACATGACGAAGAGTATGCAAAGGAAACAAAACTCTATGATTCCTGTGAGTCTGCAGACAGCACCTTAGTGCTTCCGTAAGTAGAAACATCTACTCTGTGCTTGATGAAGGACTAATTCTGATCTCTGGGTGACCTAGGGTTGCCAGCTCTGGGTGGGGAAATACCTGGAAGATTTGGGGTTAGAGCCTGGGGAGGGCAGGGTTTCCGGAGGGAAGGGAGCAGTGTACAATGCCATAGCCTCCACCCTCCAAAGCAGCCATTGTCTCCAGGGGAATTGATCTCTGCTGCCTGCAGATCAATTGTAATACTGGGAGACCTCCAGGCCTCACCTGGAAGTTGGCAAGCCTAATTTCCTGCTGTACACTGCATTGGTCAGGCCACACCTGGAGTACTGCATTACGTTTTGGAGGCCTCGCTTCAAAAAGCATGCCGATGGAATGGAGCGGGTGCAGAGGACAGCGACCAGGATGATCGGGGGCCTGGAGACCCAGCCCTGTGAGGAAAGGCTGAGGGACTTGGACATGTTCCGTCTGGAGAAGAGGAGGCTGAGGGGGGGACATGATTGTTCTCTTGAAGGATTGGAAGGGCTGTCACTCAGAGGAGGGCAGGGAGCTGTTCCTGTGGGCAGCAGAGGAGAAGACTCACAAGAACGGGTTTAAATTAATGGTGGGGAAGTACTGGCTGGATATTAGGAAAAAACATTTGTACAGTCAGAGTTGTGCCGCAGTGGAATCAGCTGCCTAGGGAGGGGGTGGCAAGCTCCCCCTCCCTGGCAGTCTTCAAGCAGCGGATGGACAAACCGTTGTCAGGGATGGTCTAGGCTGATCCTGCACTGAACAGGGGGTGGGGCTGAATGGCCTGTAGGGCCCCTTCCAACTCTGTGGTTCTATGTATTAATGCTTCAAGGGCACACAGAGGCTGCCCCGCCTCACAATTCTCTTTCGCCAGAGACTCACAAAGGGTCCGGCCTGTATGTCATCCAAAAATGGTTCAAAGAAGCTGGGTTTGGTTGACTAGAAAGGGGGTTGACATAGCCCCGGAACCTTTAAGAGAAGACATGCGTACCAGCCAATGAAATAAAACAACACACATGGCTTCCCTGTTTCAGGTTATGGAACTGGCTTGAAAACCTGTTTCCACTTCTGCGGCTATTTCATGAACTCATGAAGCTAGGGTTGCCAAGTCCTATCTCCCCCCCCCCCAGCGGGAGCCTTTTGGGGGCGTTCCTGGAGGGGGTGGGGCATCCCTGACATGATTACATCACATTGGGGACAACCCCCCCCCCCGCCCAACGGGGCGCCGGCTCCCTGCAGTTAAAGGGGCCCCTTTAACTGCAAGGAGCCGAAGTTTCCGCAGCCACACCTCTCCCTCCTCTCTCTCAAGAGAGAACGGAGAGGGGTGGCGGCGGGTGTTGGGGCTTGGGGTCGGGGCTTCCCCCAGTGGCCAACTGGCCGCCGGCGGATAGAAGCCCCCCAAAAGCAGGGGACCCCTGCCAAACTGGGGGGTTTGGCAACCCTACATGAAGCTGAATTATGCTGAATAAAACCATCAGTCCATCAAGGTCAGTGTTGTCTACTCAGACTGTCAGCAGCTCCACAGGGCGAGGTCTTTCACTTCGCCTACTGCCTTGCCTGTAATGTATTCATAGCTGCCATGAGTACAGGAGGTTTTATGTGAATCATCACATAGGGAAGCAATGTTAAGCTTCGTCTTGGACAGAGCATCCTAGTCCAAGACTCACGACCCAATCACATTCAAGCAAGCTGCAAGCGGGAACGTTTGTGATTGGTCCTTATGCGCTCAACCTGATAGGTTGTTATGTGTATAGTGGGAGTGGCTATGTTAGCCGGGAATGTTTAAATACCGGGCAGTTTCAATGGGCAAACTGTTCGGGCTATCAGATGTTGTACCGTGTCGAAGAAGTGAACAAAGAGCTGAATAAACTTGAGTCTTTTGCTGAATCACTCTCCGACTCATTGTTAAGCGCCGGACTTAACAATTGGCGACGAAGGTGGGATCCTAGTGCGGGTAGGCAGCCCCGCTACATCCAGACCCACGACGGACAACGAAGAGCAGCAGCTCGCCGTGGCCAGTCAGCAACGGGCACCACCAGAGCCGGTGGCAGCGATTGCAACGATGGCCAATAGCCCGAAGTTCGAGGCCTTCAAACCAGCGACCGAGGACTGGGACTCCTACCTGTCAAGGTTCGGGTTCCACCTCGAAGCCTCCGACATCACGACGGAGGAGAAGAAGCGGGCGACGCTCCTGAGCTCTTGCGGAAAGAGCGTGTTCGACATCGCCCGGTCCCTGGTGGCACCAGCGGACATCTCGACCGTCTCGTACAAGGACCTGACCGAGAAGCTGCAGGCACATTTCTCCCCGA
>NW_015170282.1:367763-393167 GCF_001447785.1 Gekko japonicus | reverse complement strand
CCGAGAGAATGGTGAGAACAACTAAAGAAGCCCTTGCAAAGCTGGTATGTGGTGATTGGGGGGTGAAACTAGCTTCGTTTCTCCTGAGACAACATGTTACCCCTTGTTCGGCGACAGGCCGCAGCCCGGCCGAGATGTTAATGGGTCGCCGTTTAGCAACGCTGTTAGATAGGTTGCATCCAGATCTGAACGATATGAAACCACAACCACAGACCGAGAGTCCGAAGGTCCGGACATACGAAAAGGGTGAGCAAGTGTATGCTCGTAACTATGCCAGTGGTCACTCGTGGCTTCCAGCCACTGTCACCGATGTTATCGGTACTAGAATGTATGTGGTACGGCTTGCAGATGGGCGCAAGTGGCGTAGGCACATAGACCAGCTGAGGCAGCGGTGGGCAACTGACCGTCCTACCGTGCAGCCGGCTGAGTCCGCAGAGGAACCCCCATGGCCTTTAGAAGAGGCAGGTACTGTAGAGCCTGAGGGCTACGGTAGCGGTCAAGAGACAGGGCAGACCCCTAATTTTGTACCGCATGCAACGGACGGGGACGTTCCTGACTCTGAGGTCCCAGAGTCAAACGGAGTACCACTGAGGGACAGATGCCCTGAGACGAGTTCACCTCGTAGGTCTCAGAGAACGAGACGTGCACCCACCTACCTAAGTGATTACGACTGTTCTTGAGGTATTTTTTGCTTAGGGGGGAGGGAATTGTAATGTATTCATAGCTGCCATGAGTACAGGAGGTTTTATGTGAATCATCACATAGGGAAGCAATGTTAAGCTTCGTCTTGGACAGAGCATCCTAGTCCAAGACTCACGACCCAATCACATTCAAGCAAGCTGCAAGCGGGAACGTTTGTGATTGGTCCTTATGCGCTCAACCTGATAGGTTGTTATGTGTATAGTGGGAGTGGCTATGTTAGCCGGGAATGTTTAAATACCGGGCAGTTTCAATGGGCAAACTGTTCGGGCTATCAGATGTTGTACGGTGTCGAAGAAGTGAACAAAGAGCTGAATAAACTTGAGTCTTTGCTGAAATCACTCTCCGACTCATTGTTAAGCGCCGGACTTAACATTGCCTTTCTAACTGGAGGCACCGGGGATTGAAACCGGGACCTTTTGCATGCCGAGCAGATGCTCTACCACTGGGCAGCGACTCCTCCCTCTCAATGGCCACGTTTAAGCCATGTGCATGGAGAAGTTCCAGTTCATGCAAACAGTGCCACTGCATAAACTGTGCATGTTTCTGAGCTCAACAGGGCTCTCTCACATACTTTCATGAGAAGTGGCCTTTCGTGTGAATTAGGGTGGCCTACTCTAGGATGGGGAATACCTGGAGATTTGGGGGGTAGGGCCTGGGGAGGGTGAGGTTTGGGGAGGACTCAGGCTCTTTTTGTAGCAGGAACTCCTCTGCATAGTAGGTGACACACCCCTAATGTAGCCAATCCTCCAAGATCTTACAGAGCTCTTCTTACAGGGGCTACTGTAAGCTCTTGGAGGACTGGCTACATTAGGGGTGTGTCGCCTAATATGCAAAGGAGTTCCTGCTACAAAAAGAGCCCTGGGAGGAGAGCAGGCCCATAGCTACAGTGGGGCATTTTGGGGCAGGGTTGCCAAGTAAAAAACCCCTCACTGGCGAGGGAGCCTCGCTGGGCTCCGGGAGCTCTATCCGGATGCGCGCGTGCGCCGCCAGCACGTCACCAGAAGTGATGCGCGACGTCAACCACGTTGAGGGCGTGGCCACAATTGTCAGAGGGAAAACCATAGTTTTCCTTCCGATGATCTGATGAACCACGCTGCGCTTCGGGGGGGGCGGAGTTCCCCCCGGGGCCTGATTCCGTGGCGACGGAAATTTGGCCTCCAAAGCGGGGGTTTACCTGCCCCCCGCCCCCACTTGGCAGCCCTATTTCAGGGCCTATCCCCGACTTCCTGCCAAGGCCCCAAGACTTCCACCCAGCCCCCAGGCCCCCGGCTGTCTGGGCCGCCCAGAGAACTCCTGACTTTCTGGGCCGCCCAGAGGACTCCCCACTGCCTCCCCTTCCCCAAGCGTGGCTTCCTTCCTCACGTAGGCAGGAAGAATGCAGACACTGCAAAAGTGAGGTTTTAAAAAATATATATTAAATTTTATTTTGTGATGTCAGTGCCCCCTGACTTATTTAAAGGCCCCCTGAATCACAAAATCCTGGGTATGGGCGTGGAGGAGAGGGCTATCAGCCAGGATAATAGTGCCATATTGCCCACCTTCCAAAATCACCATTTCCTCCAGGGCAACTGATCTCTGTTGTCTGGAGATTATTTCTAATTCTGGGAGATCTCTTGGCCTCACCTGGTGGTTAGGAACCCGAGTGCAAACCTGTCCAAGAATGCAGATGCTTCAGGTGCAACTTTGGTGATTACAAGAATGAGGAAGTTGTGTGTGTTCCATTTTATTTTTATTATTATTTCTGCCTTATTCAGTCTATCTAAAAGAAAGAAAAGAATTATCTACAGGATTCTGGAGTATTCACCATTGCTTGATTCTTGTAACATGACAACTGAAGACTGGGCTAAGATTGCCAAAGATCTTGAGGTATCATATTGTATAGTCAGGATTCCGTTTCCCCGCCCCATTGTATTTTAGTATGTTTTGTAAAATGTTATATATATTTAATATATTGTTTTGTAGTTTTTACTTATCAAATGTTTGATAAATATCTTAGAATTCCTTCTTGTCGTGCTTAGCACAGTGGGTGTGGTTGTTTTGATTATAAATGTATTCAGCTTCTTTTTTTCTAAAAAAATCGGTTTTATTGTAAGGGCAATGAAAGTTATACACTGTTTCTGAATATGAACATTTCACGTTTTTAATGAACAGAGTCATGATCGAACCATTTTGTATATCAAATGTTTCTGTTTATTCAAAAGCCAAATTAATTTGGGTTTGTTTTTTTAAAAAAGATGTCTTATGTCAGTGTCTTTGACTTGCTAGACTTACTACGAACAGTACGATGGTTTTGTGATTCTTCACGGGACAGACACGATGGCCTATACGGCAGCTGCTTTATCTTTCATGTGTGAGAACGTTGGTAAAACCATTGTCCTGACGGGATCTCAGGTAATGGGCCCAGTGTGCGGTGGGATTGTCTTTCCTGTTATACTGTTTGGTTAAGATGGCAGCGAGCCCTCCTATAGAACTGCTGCATTTTGTTGTCCCATTTACCAGTCAGGAAGTTTAGAGTAATTACTTTTTAAAAAGTATATTTTGCTGTGTGGGAGGCATTTTCTTTGGGATTTTGATCTTTTGTTTTCTAGGTCCCTATTTACGAACTGAGGAACGATGGGCGTTCCAACCTGCTGGGGGCGCTGCTGATCGCCGGACAGTTCATCATCCCTGAGGTCTGTTGTGTCTTGCAAAATGCTGGCTGGCAGGGGGACTTACCAGTAGAAAGAGGAAGGCCCAAGGCACATTGCTGGCATTGCACAGGACACATCATCATGTCAAGAACTTCCAGGTGACGCTCTAGTATTTGGGCAAGAACTGTATGGTAGACGCTGGTTTACTATAGAGTTTTTGCCCAAATACTAGAGTGTCACCTGGAAGTCACTGGCATGATGCAAATACTAGAGTGTCACCTGGAAGTCACTTCCTGTGCAATGCTGGTGATGTGGCCTGGGCCTTTCTTTTTCTCCTGGTAAGTTCTCCCCCACTCCCTCCCAGTGGTTGGAGCCACTGGTTAATTCCCACTGACAGAAAGGATTTCCTCCTGCGGCTTCCTCTCTTTCCCCCTCTTGCTGCAGTCCAAAATGACCCCCAAATGCTGTTCCTAAGGGAAACCCCCCCCAGAAGTAGCATGGGGTGTTGGCACTCTGAAGTGGGAGTGGAAAACTAGCACAGCTTCGAAGAAGTTGGCTATAAACTTTCTCCATTATGTAGTGATTTTTTTTTTTATTTGAAGGGATCTTTTCCCACATAAGGAAGCATTAAAAATATGACTTTACCTACCTGCAGTCTGAGATTGTACATCTTGTGGTTCCTGATGAGTAAACCAGGCCTAATTATTTGTCATTTTCTGAGGCAACTGAAGCCTGAGCATTTCTGTTATAAGACAGGGATCGTTGGAGGAGAGAAAACCCCTGGTACCCCCGCTGGCCTATTTATTTTGAAAAAGTACAAATTACCATGTGAAGCGAAAGAGCCAGGATTCCATCAGACCTAATGGCCAGCAAGGAAACACCAGGAAGTACCCTGGGTTTCAGGGAAATGCGAGGGGGAGGGGGCCGGGGAAGGGACTGACCTCGCTCGCAGCCCCCAAACGCAGTCCCAAGAATCGTCCTCCCTCCAAAGACTAGAGCGAGTTTCGAGAGAAAGGGGCTAGCCAGTTATACAAGATGAACAATGGAGAGTCCCCTGTACCCGCAACTGGGGCCGAATTGGGGGGGGGGGGCAATCGTAAACGGCGAAGTTAGTCAGGACTGCAGGCGGCGGCGGCAACCTCTGAGAGACCAGCTCTGCAGGCACGCGCGCACACACACACACACCCCGACTCTTAATTTTTTTAAATCGACTCTTTGATCATGATGGCTTTCCTGACCCTTACTGTGTATGCTCTGATCATATTCTTTAGCAGTCTTCATCATCACAGGTTTTTGTTTTTTAAAAAACCCTCCCAGTTTTTCCTTCCTTCCCGAGTTGCCAACCTCCAGGTGGGACCTGGAGATCTTCCACTGTTACAATTGATCTCCAGATGACAAGAGATCAGTTCCCCTGGAGAAAATGACTGCTTTGGAGGGTAGACCCTATGGCATTATCCCCTGCTGAGGTTCTTCTCCTCCTCCTCCCTCCCTTCCTCAATTCCTCCCTTCCTCCCTCCCTTCCTTCTTTTCTCCCTCCCTCCCTCCCTCCCTCCTTCCCTTCCTTCCTTCTTTCCTTGTTAAATGGCAACCCTAGAAAGCCTCCTCAAGGCAAATTTTCATTACGTTTCACGCAGGTGTGCCTCTATTTTCACCACAAACTGTACAGGGGAAACAGGGTGACTAAGGTGGACGCTGGGAGTTTTGATGCCTTTTCCTCACCCAACCTGCCTCCCCTTGCAAACGCTGAAGTGGATATCAAAAGTAAGTGAGATGCTACATCTCCCTGAAAGGACCATTCTTATTTTTTGTGTGGTTTTAGTGTTGGGTGGATTAATCCAAGGCCTTGTCTATAGTCCTTTTATCATTTGTTTATTCAGAAAAGTTTTTTCCCATGTTTCAAGTAATTCTCAAAGTGAGGAGCAGTAAGTTTAAGCATCAATAAAACTGATCAGAACAGAACTATAAGTAGAAATAATTTTGGGACCACTAAGAGACCGAAGAGGGCAAGAGGCCAGTGAAAACGCCATTGCTTCGCCTGTTCCTGCATCCGCTTAGCTTCTACTTTGACTCTCCACAGAGTTTAGAGCAGGGTCCCCAACACGGTGCCTGTGGGCACCTTGGTGGGCATTGACATCTTTTTTCTGGTTGCTGCCAAGTCTTACTAGAAAATGGGTGGGGCCAGGTGAGTCCAATAATATCGATCACGGAACATTGTGGCAGATCTTCCCAGGCCATCCTTAACCCCGATGTTGTCCACATCATTTGTGGTAGTGGTAGTGGCGGCCCCTATGTGAAAGCCTGGCGGAAGAGCTCCGTCTTGCAGGCCCTGCAGAACTGCATAAGATCCCGCAGAGCCCTGATCTCCTCCGGGAGCTCGTTCCACCAGGTAGGGGCCGCCACCGAAAAGGACCTGGCCCTAGTCGCGGCAAGCCTTGCCTCCCGGGGACCTGGAACCACCAGGCGATGTTGCGCCCCGGACCTAAGTGTTCTTGGGGATATATGTGGGGAAAGGCGGTCCCTCAGGTAAGTCGGACCCTGGCCATATAGGCCAAAACTGATGAGAAAAACTCATGCAGAAAAGCCCTTTTGTGCCTCTAGGTGATCCAACCTCTACTGAAATTGAAGTCTACAAGACACCTGGAGACCTTTGCAACTCTTTGGTCTCCTCCTCCCCATCCAAATTTGCCGTTGTAATTAGACGTTGTGTGTGGTTTCTCTCTTTTCTTTGAAGTATTCGTACACTCTGGTCCTCTGTAACATTTCTTCTTACTTCTTCCCCATTTATTTTCTTTCTGACAGTTGACTGGGGGATCATATGGCGAGCCAACACCACGAAAAAGTTTGAGGTCCACACTGATATGAATAGGAACGTGGGGTTGCTGAGGATCTTCCCAGGGATTACTGCTGCCACCGTGCGTGCCTGCCCCTCAAATGTGATCTAGGCACACAGCCGAGTTGCGATGGGTCAAAAGCAAAAGCAAAAGCAAACCAAATAAATAAAAAAACGGGGTTCTTGGGTCCCACTCTCCCACTTTTATGTAGTGCTGCTAAAGGACATTAATGCAGACCCCTGTGGATTTGTCTAACTTTTTAACCTTTTCATCCACTTGAAAGAGTGTTGGGAAACACCAAATAACACCAGGATTTATCCACTTTTAATGTGGGCAGGATTTATCCGGTTGGCACTGCTTTCTGTCCATGTGTCCCAATGCCCGTGCTCTTCGCTGCATCATCTGCACGGCACACCCTTTCCCGAAAATCCAGATTTTGCAATGACCAGGGCATTTCCCGGACTGCCTTCAAGTTCCATTCTCATTCCCCAGTGTTACCAGTTTTTTCCTTGGGTCCAGACAACTTTGTAAACATCCCAGTGCCGTCCCAGTTCCTTTTAAAACTGGTTTCTCCTGTAATTTTTGTTTTCATTGTGAAATGGATTTGCAAGAAAGCCTCTTTCTCGGAATCTGAACATTTTCCCCTGCCTTGAAGATTGCTGCCCAAACCCACCCAGAAAGGGCGGGTTTGGGTGGGTGTTTTTTTAGTTTGCATGCCAGCGGTGAAACATTTCAGCACTGGAAGGCGCCTGTGCTGAAAGAAGCAGTCATTCCCATTAGGAGTGCCGACACCAGCAGCCAATCATTGCCCTCTTTCTTTCATTCGGAATCCAGAGCAAATCATTGGGCGCCATTTTCAAATACATTTTAGTATCACTCTTTAGTCTTTCTCAGCAAGATCGGGTAAATCTGATGGAGGAGATATAGCGCAGATGGTTTGGAGGTGCAGGGTCAGATTAAGAGGCATGCCTGGCTAGGGGGCTCAGGTAATTCTCACTGAAGCCCCTGATATTCACAGATCCTCGAAGCTCAATAGCCAAAAACCCCTTGGAGCCATTTTCATCAGGGAAGGGGGGGTAGAGTATCATGGGATGCAAAAGAGGAAAGGGAACCTACTTTGAGGGGAAGAGGGAATCCAGAGCTTCTCTAAGGGGGATTCTCCATTGTTTTACAAAACCCACTTGGCCTCCCCTCACTTCTCCTTCAAAGCATTTAAAGGGTCCTTTTAAATGCTTTGGAGGAGAAGTGGGGGCCTCGCGCCTGCTCTCCCAGCCGTGAACTCACGGCTTGGAGAGCAGGCACCCACGGCCTCCCCTGTTTCAGGTTGGGGGGCTGGGCCTGCTCCAGGCTAAGGAGGAAGTGCCACTTATAAGTTGTTGAAAGGCAAATTGCTTAAGCTGGTGTAAGGCTTCAAACTGTGCTCAAAGGATTTATAGTGCATGAACTGAGTGTGTTAACAGCAACCCGAAGGAGGATCTAACAAGCCGGAAGTAGAAGACAACAGAGGAAGCCCCTCCTCGTCAGCGATAGTAAAAGTGCCCAGCACGCAAAGAAGCGGTTCTGACTGTGTCCAGAAGAGATTCTTTTTTTTTATTATTAACAGAAACTCAAGGGAACATTACTAACATACTAACAGAGAATTACATGTGACCGGACCAAGAAAAGAAGTTTGACAACACACAGAAGAAGCCCAAGAAGATTAATTGGACATTACTAACAGTTTAATTTACCAGTTTATATATCACTCAGCCTTCTCTTTCTCCCACTGTCTACCCTTCCCATTTTTTCTTTTAAGCGAAATACCTCCCCTTTTTAGGGGAGCTAATAAAATCTTTATATAAAAAAAAAAAAAACTGTGCTCAAAGGAGTGGGAGGGCACTGGTAGGATCCACCACGCTATATACACGGTGGTGGTAGAAAGTATAGTCAAGTCACAGCTGACCTTTGGCGGCCCTGTAGGGTTTTCAAGGTGAGAGACAAACAGAGGTGATTTGCCATTAGGCTTTCTTGCTGGTCTCCCATCCAAACATTAACCGGGGCCAGCTCTGCTTAGCTCCCCAAATCTAATGAGATTGGGCTAGCCTGGGCTACCCAGGTCAGGGCGTGTACACACTGGCTGTACTTTTTGCAGAACATGTATGAAGATTCCTTAACGCAAGTTTTATTTTTCATGCCGCTGTTTCTTATCTTCATCTGAACAGGTGAAGGCATTTCTTCAGCCCCCAATGGAAGGGGTTGTCCTGGAAACATACGGAAGCGGAAATGCTCCAAACAACCGTCCGGATTTGCTGGAAGTGTTGAGGCAGGCCACGGAGGAGCGGAATGTGGTGATCCTCAACTGCACGCAGTGTCTGCGGGGGTCTGTGGCTTTGACCTATGAAACCGGACAGGTACTGTCTGGAAATTAAGAATTGAAGGTGCGGAGTTGGGGAAGGAGGACAAATCATTCTCCTGCCTCTTGTGTTGGTGGAGCTGGCACTTGCAAAAGAGGGAGGGAAGTACTATGTTGGCCTGCTTCACCCTCCTCAACAAGAGCCAGTTTGGTGTAGTGGCTAAGTGCACGGACTCTAATCCGGGAGAAGCGGGTTTGATTCCCCGCTCCTCCACTTGCAGCTGTTGGATGACCTTGGGCAAGCCATAGTTCTGTCAGAGCTGTCCTTGAAAGAGCAGTTCTTTCAGAGCTCTCTCAGCTCCACCTACCTCACAGGGTATCTGTTGTGGGGAGGGGAAGGGAAAGGAGTTTGTAAGCTGCTCTGAGACTCCGAGTGAAGGGCAGGGTATAAATCCAATCTCCTCCTCTTCTCCTTCTCCTCCTCCCCGTGGCCCCCTTCCCAACTCACATAGCAGTCCCTTGACCACAGGAATTGATTTTTCCCAGGGTTGGAGCAGCCTGCTGTGGTGAGGGGACCATAGGTTAAACGCATGTAGAAACCACTGAGACTGATGTAGTGATCAGCATGGTTTACTGGACACAACAAAGACAAAGACTAACGGCCGGCTGGCCAACTATATACACACCTGGGGACACACCCCTAGGTCCCGTTGGTGGGTTTAAATCTCCCGCCATGGTCCCATTGGTTCCCCAGTGGAGAGACCAGGAGCCTAGTCCCCATTGTTCTTCCAGAGTCAAGCTCTGGGGTATTCGCTGGCCCCTGGTGGCGGTCAGCGGACACAACAATAGGGAAGATTCAGCCCATTTCTTGTGCAGCTTCATCTTTGTGCTTTGCTTTTGGGGCTGACTGAAGAGGGGTTCTTGCAGACAATCCCCACGTATATAACCCTGACTAGTGTACTGTCCCTGTCCCGTGTGGACCCAACCCTGTTAATCGTGTCTGTGCTGTAGCTCTCATTTGCTGTTGTTTCTAGGATCTTGCTCATGTTGGAGTAATTTCAGGAGGCGACATGATGCCCGAAGCATCTTTGGCAAAACTGTCTTATGTGCTGGGGAAGAGGCAGCTTAATTGGAAGGAGAAGAAGAAGGTCAAACATACATTGTTAATTTATTTTTTTCTCCTCTTTTGATTTTGATATATCTTTTTAATTTTTTTTGTATTTCTCTCTCTCTGTCTCTCTCTCTCCCCCCTATCAAATTTGATTTATTAGGCCGCGTTTCACTGCAAACAGGGCTCAGGGCAGCTTACATCAGAAGGCAAATACAATAAATAATGAAAATTAAGAACAACATTAAGATACTTAAAAACGTCAACAAGATAGCAGAAAGAATTTCTCTGTGTGTGTGTGTGAGTGTGTGTGCGCCTGAAAGTTATGGCGACCTCTGATGACTGACCCCTACTGGTGGCCAGCTGAATATTCAGAGAGGTGGCTAAATAAAGCCTGCCCCCACCTCCCGACTGCTAGTATTCCAAGGAGGTCTCCCATCCAAGTACTTGCCAGAGTCAACCCTGCTTAGCTTTCAAGGTTTGATGAGATTGGGATTGCCTGAGCTATCCAGGTCAGCGCAAAATCTTTTGATTTTGATATTGTTGTCCTCAAAGTGCTCTTCACTACTGCAGCTTGGTTTGCATGGAATCTATTTCTTTGTAAGTTGTACATCACACACATACATAGACCTTTATTGGCATAACATTTTTATTTCTTAAAACATTTACATCCCACCTTTTCCTCGTGGCTCTAGGCGGCTTACAGTAATAATTAAAAACATTTTCAGTTAAAATAAAATAGCAAACCCCAAATCCAGGATCATCTTCATCAAACCAAGATAGAATCGGGACTCCAAGGATGCCCATATATATGACCTTTAAAGCAGGGCTCTTTTTGTAGAAAAAGCCCAGCAGGAACTCATTAGCATAACAGGCCACACCCAACACCAGAAACTCATTAACATATTAGGCCACACCCCTGCCAGCACAGCTCATTAGCACATTAGGATGCACCCCCGAGTTGCCAAAAGTGTGGTCATCCAGCCACACCCACCTTTTGCTTCTTATTCTGTTTACCTTGTTTGTTGTCAAAACCCAAGGCTTTTTTTTGTAGCAGGAACTCCTTTGCATGTTAGGCCACACACCCCTAATGTAGCCAATCCTGATTAGTTTCTGCTGTTGGGTGTGGCCTATTATGTTAATGAGTTCCTGCTGGGCGTGGCCAACTCGGGAGCCAGCCGGAACTCCGCTCCTGTGCGTTCCTGCCCCAAAATAGCCCTGCTTTAAAGTCAGGAGAGTTGGGAGTGATGCAGCAGAGCAGTCTTGGGGGTCCTGGTGCATAGTTCTCTGAAAAACAACCCTGCAGTGATGGAGAAAAGGGCAGATTCTTTGTCCGAATTTGTTAGAAAGTACAACTGCAATGCCACTATAGAAATATGTGCCCCATGTGGAGCGCTCTGAACAGTTCCAGTTGCCCCATCACAAAAGGACAGCAAAGGGCAGAGAAAGGTACAGAAAGGGAAGTGGCAAATCAGGAAGGTAAAATGGCCCAGGAGCATGGAGCTAGTCCGTTTGGCCTCAAGCGGTGGAGGGAACAGGCAAGCCTAGGCCGATGGCTCTCGTTGCTGACCAGGTCTTTCTGTACTGAAAAAGTGAATGCAGATTTCTTCCAACTGAACTAGTTCTTGGCTTCCTTGAGTAACTGTGTTCTGTTGACAGATTAACTTTAAGGGAGGGGGATAATTCAGTGACCTTTTGCAAAGCTTCGGTAGAACAACAACAGTGGTATATCGGTTAGTAAGTCGCACCCTGGAGTTATTAAAACAAGACTTTCGGGAAATAATTTCTTCTCCTGATTTTTTTCTTTTAAATGGATATATTTTTTATTTGTTTCTCCCTCTTTCCCTCAGATGCTGGCTGACAATCTTAGGGGAGAAATGTCTTCCACGCTCACAGGAACCCAAAGCTCCTTAAGAAACAGCAATTTCATTAAAGTGATCAGCAAGTTTATAAGTCTTAACTGCAAAGAGGTAAACAGATGACGTGAATTTATGCAAGCATAGGTTGGGTTGTCAAAACAGGCAATTCTTTTTTTTTTTTTTACATTTTCCAAGTTTTATTGAACTCAAGATTACAGTACAAACAAGACTGAAAACACCAAAGCAGAACATATTCTCAGAGCAATGAGTTACAGTAATAAGCCTGGTACGTAGAACGTTCTATAACATTTATCAATTTTACAAATACAAAAAAAACCTGCAATCAGTGCGAGAAAAGATATCATCCTACACACTGCATTATCCTACAGTAAATCAGACTAATTACCATAAGTAGAGCAGGTATTGTAAAATTAAAAGAAGAAATAGAGATTATGATAAAAAGAGAAACTCGTGTTAACCTTGAGAGGTCTCAACAACAGACAAGTCCAAAAGGTACATTAGAGGTGGAGCCAAATGTGATCACTGACATTGAATGAAATCGCTGGAAACTGCATATCTAATTTTGGATTAGCAGCCTGGAAAGCCCAGTTTAGCAAGTCCGTGAGAGCTTGGGAACTAAACAGGGTCAGCCACAGTCAGTACTTGGATGGGAGACCACCAAAGAAGACACAAAGAAAGGCAATAGCAAACCACCTCTGCTCCTCTTTCATGGATTGCCCTGTACATGGGGTGTATGAGTTGGTCGCAGGGCTCTTTTTGTAGCAGGAACTCCGTTGCATATTAGGTGACACACGCCTCATGTAGCCCCTGTAAGAAGAGCTCTGTAAGCTCTTGGAGAATTGGCTACATTAGGGGTGTGTCGCCTAATATGCAAAGGAGTTCCTGCTACAAAAAGAGCCCTGGCTACTCAGTGGCATGTTCCTCTAATTTTGGATGGGCTTGGGCTTGTTTGGGCAGGTATGTGGAAAATGTATAAACCATTGGAGTAGGTCAAGATGGGTAGCTGTGTTAGTATGTCTAAAGCAGTAGAAAAGGGTGAGAGTCCAGTGTATGCATTATGTTCACATACAGCTCATAACTCAAGCCAGTTCAGCGTATTATTAATGACATACTGTAATGTATCCATCTCAGACCGCATGCGCGGCCATTTCACCACGCGGTCATGCGAAGCGACCGAGCTTCGCTCTCAGTAACAATGGGACAAGCGGATCCTGGCCGGCAGCTATCGGCAGGCTAGGCTCCCGGCTGAGAGCCTATGGAACTCTCAGCCACTGTAAATAGCCAATCATTTGTGTGTGGGTGTGTTTGGGGAGCGGGGTTTGCGCACATAAAAACCAGCCTGCGAGCTGGGTACTCTCGTCTTGTTCTGAGCTGAAATAAAGTATGGGAGCTGAAATCACTAATAAGTCTCAGTACTTTTCACATACCATTCATGTTGGATAGTGACACTTCCCTCACACAGGCACTGGGGTGCCAACCTTTTCTTACTTACAGACAGCCTGCTAACCTAAAACAACCTCACCTGCAATGATAAACTACTTAACAGTAACATGGACTCTGGTACTAAGACCTGCAACAAACCAATATGCCAATATAGACCCTAGAAACACCATCGGTGGATTCAGCCTCATCAGCCAAACCATTTCACGTTCATACTCCTGTTCATCCTCTAATGTGATTTATGCCATCCTATGTCAGTAATAGGGATGGGCACGAACTGGGGAAATGGAGGTTCGTCCCGATTCTTGGTTTGTGAGGCCACACGAACCTCCCTTGTTTAATGAATCAGTTTGGTTTGTGAGGTCTGGGGGAAGATTTGAGATCTTCCCTCCCTCTTTTCTGCTGGTGGTGGCTTCCCAAGGCCAGCAGAATGGAAAGGGGGGGAAATCTTGCAAAAGCCATTTAAAGGAAACCTTCTCTTTAAATGGCTTTTGCAAGCCATTTCAATTATCCCTTTCAACCCCCCCCCCCCTTGGAGCCTTCCCTTTAAATGGCTTTTGCAAATTGAAATGGCTTACATCTATTTTAGCCTAACAGGATGGATGCAAGCCATTCCAGCAATCCCTCTCACTCCCCGCACTTCCCACCACAAACCCCATGATCCTCCAGAATCACATGGAATTAGTGGATAGGGATGGGCAAGAACCTCTGGTTCATGAACTATGAACTGGTGATGTTCATCACAAAATTAGGTTTGTGACAAGGTTCATGCTCATTCCTAGTCAGTAATGGCCATTCACCCTCTACATTAGACAACCAGGCCAGTCGCTATGACAAAGAATAAATGGACATAAGTCTGACATTAGAAACCACAACATTTAAAAACCAGTGGAGGAACATTTTAATCTTCCAGGACATTCAGTTGCTGGCCTAAGAGTAGCAGTTCTCTTACAATGGAATTTCAAAGGGAGATTAGAAAGAGACTGCTGAATTACAACTGATAATGAAGTTCAAGACAATGGATCCTCCTGAACTGAATGGAGACCCAGGTTTCCTGTCTCATTACCAATGCTGATTTCTGCATGCCTTCAAACCCTCTGCATATCACACCTAATCCAATCATGCCTGCTATTGTCATTCAGCTGCTATTGACATCTGCCTGCTAATGTCATTCAGCATCTGAAATCACTCCACTCTCCAAGACAGATGGACTCACATTCTAGCTGCTTCTGAAGAAGTGAAAGCTCATACCCAGTCACAAATTTTCTTACTCTTTAAGGTGCTACGGACTCTTGCTCTTTTCTATTGCATTGGAGTAGGATTAAACTACAGGAAGATGTGCTGGCAAAGGATGATTGATCGGTGCTTTGTCACTGCAGGCTGAATTCATTAAATGTGGAAGGTGTACGTTTCTGTGGTTCTAATAACTGCAATAAGGGTATTTAATCTTATAATCACATTTGGGTAGGATGGGTGATATATTTGACACATATACATTGGTTTGGATCCAGCAGTGTGTGAGCCAAAAGGAAAACGTACACAGCACAGTTCCGCTTGCGCAGACTGTAGTGCGATGTCTGAAGTAACATGTGGTGCTTTGTTATCATTTTCAACACAATAACCATAAGAACATAAGAGATGCCAATGTTGGATCAGGCCAAAGGCCCATCCAGTCCAACACTCTGTATCACACAGTGGCCAGAAATACCAGTGCCATCAGGAGGTCCACCAGTGGGGCCAGGACATTAGAAGCCCTCCCACTGTTGACCCCCCCAAGCACCAAAATGACAGAGCATCACTTGCCCCAGAGTCCCTATCTATACCTTGTGGCTAATAGCCACTGATGGACCTCTGCTCCATATGCTTATCTAATTCCCTTTTGAAGCCGTCCATGCTTGTAGCTGCCACCACTTCCTGTGGCAGTGAATTCCATGTGTTAATCACTCTTTGGGTGAAGAAGGACTTTCTTTTATCCGTTCTAACCCGACCGCTCAGCAATTTCATGGAGTGCCCACGAGTTCTTGTATTGTGAGAAAGGGAGAAAAGTACCTCTTTCTCTACCTGCTCTTTCCCATGCATAATCTTATAAACCTCAATCATGTCAACCATGTGCAATGGAGTACACCCTGACCTGGGTAGCCCAAGCTAGCCTGATCTTGTCAGATCTCAGATGCTAAGCAGGGTCAGCCCTGGTTAGTATTTGGATGGGAGACCACCAAGGAAGTCCAGGGCTGCCACACAGAGGCAGGCGATGGCAAACCACCTCTGTTCCTCTCTTGCCTTGAAAACCTTGCAGGGTTGCCATACGTCAGCTGTGTCTCGACGGTGCTTTCCACCTATGGAGCATACAACAGGTGATTCAAAGGATTCCATTTAATTTGCTTTTGAAATTGTATTGGGCGGCTACAAGCATGGACGGCTTCAAAAGGGAATTCGATAAGCATATGGAGCAGAGGTCCATCAGTGGCTATTAGCCACAAGGTATAGATAGGAACTCTCAGTCTGGGGCAAGTGATGCTCTGTCTTCTTGGTGCTTGGGGGGGTCAACAGTGGGAGGGCTTCTAATGTCCTGGCCCCACTGGTGGAC
This sequence comes from Gekko japonicus, assembly GCF_001447785.1. Lineage (NCBI taxonomy): Eukaryota > Metazoa > Chordata > Lepidosauria > Squamata > Gekkonidae > Gekko > Gekko japonicus. The sequence continues at coordinate 377,657 of NW_015170282.1, read as the reverse complement.
CTCCTGATGGTATTTCTGGCCACTGTGTGACACCAAGTGTTGGACTGGATGGGCCTTTGGCCTGATCCAACATTGGCTTCTCTTATGTTCTTATGAGAAATACCCTGTGCTATATCTAGTGCATGGAGAAAGGACCGTAGGGGCACAAATGGCTCTCATTTAGAAGAAGAAGAGATTGGATTTATACCCCGCCCTTCACTACCCAAAGGAGTCTCAGAGCGGTTTACAAACTCCTTCCCCTTCCCCTCCCCACAACAGACACCCTGTGAGGTGGGTGGGGCTGAGAGTGCTCTGACAGAAACTGTTCTTTTTCAAGGACAGCTGTGCCAGAACTATGGCTTGCCCAAGGTCATCCAGCAGGTGCAAGTGGAGGAGGGAGGGAATCAAACCCGATTAGAGTCCGCACACTTAACCGCTACACCAAACTGGCTCTTTAGCACAAGCGCAGAACAAGGAGTAATCCCACTAGTGGGATTTAACCCATTGTGTTTTGGAGACATTTATCCTCTATACGTAGGTACTCTTTTTGTTTTTGATGCACATCTAGTTTTTTAAAAATTCCGTTACTAGAGAGAAAATTGTACATGTTTTTTCCAGGTTTACTTTCTCACTTTGTAGTACTGGAATCCCGCTACACCATCTTTTTTTTAACCTGTTTGATTTCTTAGGAGCTTGGAGCATTAATTCCGTCTTTGGCATGCGCTGCAGCTAAAACTGGTGATAAGGATGCCTTGAAAGCCATTGAAGAAGTGGTAAATATAAGTAATGGGGCCGATTCAGGGTAAAGCCCAGACCTGTAATTGTGACCTTCCTGTACTGGTAGGGTTGCCAGACTCCCGCCCCCGTAGAGTTGGGGGTCCCCTGTAGCCAGGCCTCACCTCCCCGCTGCTGATCAGCTGGCCAGCAGGGGGGAACTTACCCTGAAAAAGAGGGAGATCCATCCGACGTGCAGCGATGTGCCTGCGTCACTGCCCAGGTGAACAGAAAGTGACGTCATCACACCAGTGACATCTAGGTGACACTCTGGTATTCGGGCAAAAACTATGTGGTCGAAACCAAGTTTACCATAGAGTTTTGCCCAAATTCCGGAGCATGGCCCGACATCCTGGACATGACGGTGCCCCTTCTGGGTCATGTGGCATGACAGGTCTGTGCCCATGAAACCTTGAAGAAGAGCGAAGTGAGTCGGAACAACTTTGTCTTAAAACTGAATGCAAAAGCAAAATTGTCACAGAACTTTTCTTTAAACGATGAGAGACAGAGGCTGTTGAGTTTTACATTGTGCAATGGAAGCAGAATCCAATAAAGAAAAGATGACGCGGGCAGAAGAATATGAACAAAGATTACTCATTTAGGGCAGAAATACATTCAGTTTCCTGTCGGAACTCAGTTCTCAAGTCTCAAGCATTTAGAAGAAGAAGAAGAAGAAATCGGATTTCTAGTCCTGTGGCACCTTTAACAAAGGTTTATTTGAGGTGTAAGCTTTTGTGTGCATGCACACTTCTTAAGATACATTGAAATGAAGAGAGATATTGAAGAGATTGGATTTATACCCCGCCATTCACTACACGAAGGAGTCTCAGAGTGGCTTACAATCTCCTTTCTTTTCCCCTCCCCACAAGAGACAGACACCTTGTGAGGTAGGTGGGGCTCTTTCCAGAAACTGCTCTTTCCAGAACAGCTCTGAGAGAACTGTGACTGACCCAAGGTAATCCAGCCAGGTGCAAGTGGAGGAGTGGGGAATCAAACCCGGTTCTCCCAGGTTAGAATCCACGCTCCTAACCACTACACCAAACTGGCCAATTTGCCACTCCATACATATAGGTAGAGGGTGAGCAGCAAATTAGCGTAAGCATAATAAAAGGTGTTTAACAGATGCAAGGACCAAACTGGCCACCTTTTGTTTGGGTTTAATTCCAGGGGGAAACATAGTGAAGGAAATAAATATATCAAAATCGTAGATAGATGAACCCTTCTTAATTGTGGAATGCTGACTGCTGAGAGTAGTTAGAAGAGAAGAAGAGAAGAGATTGGATTTATACCCCACCCTTCACTACCCAAGGGAGTCTCAGAGCATCTTACAAACTCCTTTCCCTTCCCCTCCCCACAACAGACACCCTGTGAGGTCGGTGGGGCTGAGAGAGCTCTGACAGAAACTGCTCTTTTTCAAGAACAGCCATGCCAGAACTATGGCTTGCCCAAGGTCATCCAGCAGGTGCAAGTGGAGGAGGGGGGAATCAAACCCGGTTCTCCCAGATTAGAGTCCGCGCACTTAACCACGACACCAAACTGGCTCTCAAGAGTTAACTGAAACCCTGTTGTTACTCTCCATCCGTCTTCTCTCAAGCGTGGAGGTAATGGATGTATACGGGTGGCATTCCACAATTAAGAAGGTACAAACTTTGTTGGTCGTAAAGGTGCCTCTGGACTCGAACTTTGTTTTGTTCCTGACTAGTGTTTCAGTATAGTGAAATCTTCAGTGTTGTGTCGCAATCTCTGTCTTCCTTGGCTGATGCGATATATGTCCCTTTTGCAGGGTGGAAACCTGAGCTGTGAAGATTATGATGGCCGCACCCCACTTCACGTTGCGTCAAGTGAGGGGCACGTAGAACTAGTTGAGTACTTATTAAGGACAGGGGCAAGTGTTTATGCCAAAGACAGATACGGGGCCACCCCCTTGATGAATGCCATCGAATTCAGGTAGGAAAAGAGGGGGGCACAAACGCTTAAAATCTCCCCCCACTTATCATACATTGGCTTCACTTTACAAAATTATGATCATTCTTATTTTTATTTATTTATATTATTTATTATTATTTCGGGTTTTAAACTGAAGTATTGCCCTGTGTTCTCTCTTGTGGTTTCCCCCGCCATTTTTTATTGCTAGGCTTTTTAGGGTGCTTCTGCTTTCATTTATTTCGATCCGTTGTCTCTGTTATCAGTGGTCTGATTTCTGTTTTATGTATTTTTAGGATGCTGTTTTTAAACTTTTTATCCTAATTGTTTTAATGGACTTTACAAGCTGCCTTGAAAACACTCTTATTATGAATGCAGTATAGAAATATCGATATATTTAAAATCAGAACATAAGGACCATTGTAGGATGCCAATGAAGAAGGGCGAATGGAAAGTTCACTGGGCCACTCAGGGTCGGCCCTAGGACCAAAAGTTTCCTGAGATGAGGGGCATCTTATTTATTTATTTATTTATTAAGATTTATAACCCGCCCTACCCGCAGAGTGGACTCAGGGTGGCTTACAAGGGGCTTATCATTGTATGTTCAGCTATTGAAAACTTTAATCTTTTTATTGTATTTGTAACCCATACATGACTTCAATGCACAAATTTATGTGTATGGTTTATCCCTTTCCCTTGCTCGAAAGCCAGTCGAGTCCGACTCTAGGGTTGCGGTGCTCATCTCCGTTTCCAAGCCGAAGAGCCAGCGCTGTCCGAAGACGTTTCCGTGGTCAAGTGGCCGGCATGACTAAACACCGAGGCGCACAGAACGCTGTTACCTTCCCACCAAAGTGGTCCCTATTTATCTACTTGCAATTTCTTGCTTTCGAACTGCTAGGTTGGCAGGAGCTGGAACTAGAGACTCCGGGAGCTCACTCCGTCATGCGGCACACTCGGGTCTCGAACTGCTGAACTACCGACCTTTCACAGCCTGCAGTTCAGCTTTCCTAGAAAGTGATAAATTGACAGGGTTGGATTCATTGATCCTCAGCAGAAGGCAGTGATGGTTGTGAATGGGAGGGAAAGTGGGGAAGATCTGTGATCTCCCATATGCTATAGTAAACACTGCTGAGTTGTTGGTACCATTATTTTCAGCTGTTGATTGGATAGTTGAGTAAGTAGTCCATGACAAGTGTCCCTTGGGCACAGCACTCCCCCCCCCAAGACCCGACCCCCCCTCCCACAAGACCCCTCGCTTACCTTTGAATGTGGATCGGGGCCAACTCACATCTCCGGCTGCCTTATTAAGCAAGAGAACCTCTGGACTATGAATCTGAGTTTTCTAAAACACCGTTTCTTTTTCCTGTAAAGGCACATGAAAGTAATACAGCTCCTTCGGGAAACAGGAGCTCACCTTTCTAGTGAAGAGCTAAAGGATGCAGGAACCAAGCTCTGCCTGTAAGAAAGAATCTAACCTAAATCTAATTTAAAGAATTTATATTTTTACTTTTAATGTATCTGAAACATTTTATTTGTTTGCTTGTTTTCTTATAACATTTCCATCCTGCCTTTCCTCTTGGTTCGAGGTGGCTTACAAGAATAGTTTAAACATCCCCGGCTGAAACCAAAGATAAAATAACAAGCCCCAGATCCCTCCCCCCTTAAAAGACACCTGCTGTTCAAACCCCCTCAAAAGCCCTGGCAAGAAGAAGAGGAAGAAGAGTTGGTTTTTATACCCTGCCTTTCATTACCCGAAGGACTCTCAAAGTGGCTTACAATCGCCTTCCGTTCCTCTCCCCACAACAGACAACCTGTGAGATAGGTGGGGCTGAGAGAGCTCTGAGAGAACTGTGACTGACCCAAGGTCACCCAGCTGGCTTCATGTGGAGGAGAAGTGGGGAATCAAACCCGGTTCTCCAGATTAGTGCTCTTAAGCACTACACTGCTCTGGCAGGTCTGGCAGGTCCTCCCGAAGATCTCCAAGGTGGGGGCCCCTCTCACTTCTTCAGGGAGCCCGTTCCACAGAGCTGGAGCCACGATGGAAAAGGACTGGGCTCTGGTCAGTGCCAGATGGTCCCCCCCCCCCCCAAGGGCTGGGAGAGCCAACAGATGACTGCCTGACGACCGTAGTTTTTGCATAGGGACACATGGAAGGAGAAAGTCCTTCAAATATATGGGTCTCAGGTCATGAAGAAGAAGAGACTGGGGGCGATTTCACACTAGAGCTGCCTCACGGCGCAGCCGCCGTTTGCCCCGACACTATTTGTCAATTTCACACCCGAGGCTGTGGGGCTGCATTTGACCCGCGGCTTCGCCCTATTTCCTCCGCAGTTTCGTGACCAGGATCACGAAACTGCAGAGGAAATCGGGCGAAGCCGCAAGTCAAAATGCAGCCCCGCAGCTTCGGGTGTGAAATTGACATGTTTGTGTCGGGGCAAACGGCGGCTGCGCCACGAGGCAGCTCTAGTGTGAAATCGCCCTGGATTTATACCCTTCACTCAGAGTCTCAGAGCGGCTTACAATCTCCTTTCCCTTCCCCTCTCCACATTAGACACCCTGTGAGGTACGTGGGGCTGAGAGAGCTCTTTCGAGAGCTGCTTGTGAGAGAACAGCTCTGAGAGAACTCGTGACTGACACAAGGTCACCCAGCTGCTGTATGTGGAGGAGAGGAGAGTCCGCCGCTCTTAACCACTTCACCAAACTGGCTTTAATTAAGGGGTTTAATGAAGTGCCTTAAAGGTCATAACCGGCAGCTTGAATTGAACTTGGAAACAGCCTGGCAACCAATGTTCCCTCTAAGCTGTGGAGTCTTGTGAGCAGAAATTCTACTTTGTGAGCTACTAGCATTAAAATTGTGAGTGAGCAGTTTGGCTACTGCATAAATCGGTTTGCTTGGGAGCCTTCCTTCCTGAGCTAAGACAAAAATGTGTGAGCTGGAGGCATAAAACTGTGAGCTGGCTCACGCTAACCCAGCTTAGAGGGAACACTGCTGGCAACCAATGAAGCTGTTTCAAAGTGGACAACATAACGCTCTTTGTGGCTAGCCTCTGATACCAGTCGGGCTGCTGCATTCTGAACCAGTAGTAGTTTCTGGGTTGTCCTCAAGGGCAGCCCCACAAAGAGCTCTTTGCAGTAATCCAACTGTGAGGTTACACAAGCATGGATCAGCGTAGCCAGGTCAGCTGAGCCTAGGTCATGAGAAAGCTGGCCAATCAGGTGCAGCTGATAGAAGGCACTTTTTCTGCCCATCATGCCAGGCGGGGTCCATGAGCTCCCCCAAGCTCTTCACCTGCTCTGAAAAAAGCAAACGTTACTTCATCTAGGACAAGCAGATTCAGCCTTCCCAATCAGCATTACCTCTGTCATGTCGGGATTCACCTTCCGTTCGTTGTGCCTTGGCCACCTGACCGCAGCCTCTAAGCACTGGTTCAGAACCAAGACAGATGCATCTGTTGTAAAATAGTCAAAAAGTGTTTAATACTTAGACTATTAATGGATCTTGCTCTATTGGAAAGAAGATATTTCTTTGCTTTAAAAACCTTTATTTCTAAGGGTAAAGGGTTCACAGGATTGCTACAAATTAACATAACACTAACAGCTACATTTCTAAGCTGCCTATAGTCAAAACAAGCACACAGATAATGGAGAAACTCTCCTTCTTCTTGACCCCTAGAAGGGAAGTCACCTGAAACAAATGACCAATCTGTATCACAGTAGAAAGCTACTTTTCCCGGGCTAATTCCCCATTGGCTTACTGCCAGGTATCCCTTCCAGGTCAGTCTAAACAATAGCAATACTAGGAATACAAGTTAACCCTATAATGACTGAATCATCAGACCTTGTAAACATACATTTCCAACAGCATCTGGAGGCTTGGATAATAAAATATGATGGCAAGGCTTTCCACCCAAATAGGGTCCCCTCTTAAAATTAAGCTGAATGCCCTGTGCAGTGCAAGTAGAGTGTTGGGTGTGTGGGGGGGTGTCTTCTAGACCAATTCCTTGTACCACCAAACATGTGGTCCCGATAATACACTGCTATCAACACAGTATTTGCCACACGAAACTGCTTATACTGACTTCAGACCATTAGGTCATCAAGATCAGTACTGTCGCCCTGACCTGGATAGCCCAGGCAACCCTGATCTCATCAGACCTTGGAAGCTAAGCAGGGGCGACTCTGGCAAGTACTTGGATGGGAGACCTCCTTGGAAACCAGCAGTCGGGAGTACAGGGGCAGGCTTTATTCAGCCACCGCTCTGAATATCCTCCAGGCCCCCAGTAGGGGGTCAGTCATCATGACTTGGATGTGCACATACAGTCAGTCACCAGAGATCGCCATGACTTCCAGATGCGCACACAAACATACGCACATACACATATAACACCCCCCCCCCAAAGATCAGCATTGTCTATTCAGATGGGCAGTGGCTCTCCAAGGTCTCAGGCAGAGGTCTTTCACATCACATATTGCCTGATCCCTTTAACTGGAGATGCTGGGGATTGAACCTGGGACCGTCTGCATCCCAAGCAGATGTTTTACCACTGAGCCATGGCCTCTCCCCATCTGCACTTCTTGGGGCTGACATCACTGAGCCCAAACCTAAGGTTATCACGCCATATACACTGAAGCAGGAGCCAATCTCTCTGTTATCTGTAGAATACATTAGAACCGCATTATCATTGTTTTGCACCTGCGCTGTACAGGCTGCCCTGAGTCAAAGCTCCCTTTGTTAGAAGATAGTTTCAGAAGGTGCCCTGACCCAGATAGCCTAGGCTAGAAGAAGAAGAAGAAGAAGAGGAGGAGATTGGATTTATACCCCGCCCTGCACTTGGAGTCTCAGAGTGGCTTACAAACTCCTTTCCCTTCCCCTCCCCACAACAGACACCCTGTGAGGTGGGTGGGGCTGAGAGAACTCTGACACAAACTGCTCTTTTTCAAGGACAGCTGTGCCAGAGCTTGTGACTGACCCAAGGTCACATCAGCAGGTCCAAGCGGAGGAGTGGGGAATCAAACCCCGTTCTCCCAGATTAGAGTCCGCACACTCAACCACTACACCAAACTGGCTAGCCCGATCTCATCAGATGTCAGAAGCTAAGTAGGGTCAGCCGTGGCTAGCATTTGGGTGGGAGACCTCCAAGGAATGCCAGGGTTGTGACATGGAGGCAGGTAATGGCAAACCACCTCTGAAGGTCTCTTGCCTTGAAAACCCCACATGGGGTCTCCATAAATCAGCTGTTACTTGAGAGCAGTTTCCACCACCCCTTTACAGATTAAGATGTGCAATTCAAATTTATCACAGACTTTCACCTAAAAGCTGAAGCCACCTTCCGATAGATTAGATTAGATTTAGACTGACTTGAACTGATAAAATCTATAGCCTCCCAGTTCTGTGATCTTTGGACCAAGGCTCCCTCTAGGCTGTGGAGTCCTGTGAGCAAAGATTCTACTTTGTGAGCTCCTGGCATTAAAGTTGTGAGCGAGCGATTTGGCTGCTGCATAAATGAGTCTGCTCCAGAACCATCCTTCCTGAGCTAAGACAAAAATGTGTGAGCTGGAGGCTAAAAAACTGTGAGCTAGCTCACACTAACTCAGCTTAGAGGGAACACTGCTTTGGACATGTGGCCCTCAATGCTGCCTCTAAGCTGTGGAGTCTTGTGAGCAAAAATTCTACTTTGTGAGCACCTGGCATGAACGTTGTGGGCGAGCCATTTGGCTACTCTGGACATACTCTGCGTTAGTTTGCTCTGGAGCTGTCCTTCCTGAGCTAAGACAAAACTGTGTAAGCCAGAGGCTAAAAAACTGTGAGCTAGCTCACACTAACTCAGCTTAGAGGGAACACTGGATGCCCTTTTCAATCCCCACATTGTTCCGTTATGCTTTGGCTCCAAAGGAAGCTGAGAGGGCGAGTCTGTGTGCTGTGTTTTATTTTTTGCAAATCGAAAAATTCCCCAGTGTCGAAATTGAAGCCTGCACTTGGGTTTGGTTACCGTCACACCCCTCTTGGGGAAATACGTTTCGAAACACCCTCTGGATGCAGAGGATTTAAGCAGCCAGGTAGATCAGCCTGTGGCACTGTGACCCTTTCTTTCCCTTCCAGTTTGGGCTGCACTTGAAGCATTCCGTGCATGACTCAGTATTGCTCGTTCTAGTTACCAGGAAACCATGTGACAGTCCTTTCGTTTTCTCTCTCCAGCCTCGCTGCTAAAAGAGATGTGGACGGACTGATGGCTTGGCACGTAGCAGGGGTAGACATGGAACAAACGGATTATAACAGCAGGACACCTTGGCAAGTAGTAAGTGTGTCAAATGGCAGCAGGGAGTGCAGAATGGTTGGAATATCTGCTGTTGCAAGCAGTGTTCTCTCTAAGATGAGCTAGTGTGAGCCAGCTCACAGTTTCTTAGTGTCAGCTAGCTGCCATTTCTCTGGGACACGTCCCGTCCTTATTCCTGCCCGTCCTCCCTTCCCTCCTCTTGTTATTCTCTTCTGGTATGCTTCTGTAACTGCCAAGTTTCTCCTGCAGGTGGATGACGGAGTGTTATGTCTTGTTGCCTGGGCTTAATTAGATTTCCCGTGTGAACTCAACTTGTGTTTATGAAATTGGCTGTTGTGATTCTCAGGCTGCTTCGCGCCTTTTCTAATCAGCTCCCTTACGAGGGAAATGTACCCATTGGGTTAACCAAGTTTGAAGTTCCTATATTACTTTGCCCCTGTGTATTGTCGTCATTCTGAACAATCTCTGTATGTTCATGACTAACCATGCTTTGGAAATAAATCTTACTTCTTTGGAACGTGGGTTTGTTCTCCTGACTTGGGATCTGACATTTTGTTCAGAATCACCTTTTCCCCCTCACCCCGAGTCTGACATCGATCATGAGCGGGGCCGAAGGGAAACCTTCTTTCCGGGCAGAGGACCGAGGAGCCGTCCCGGCCACTGCCTTGTCATCGGACTTCATGGAAGACCGAGGTGCCGTTGGGGGAGCGATCCCGAGGCAAGAGACTATTTCCTGGCCTCCTCCTACCCCATCGCATTGGGGAAAACGAGAGGTCAGAGCCTCAGAGGATTGGACTATGTTTGATACCCAAGGTACCAGGGAAACGTTTGCTCATCGGGGCAGTGGGCCCCGCGAAAGCCTTTTTGAACCGGGATCTTATCCAGAAAGACCTCGGAGTTGCCCGGCAGAGAATTATCGAGTGGAAGATGATTTCTGGCCGGA
>NW_015170282.1:346072-365148 GCF_001447785.1 Gekko japonicus | reverse complement strand
GTGGTCCGCCTTCATCTTTTACCTGCCAAGGTCATTTCAGACAGGGGAACTCAATTTGTTTCTAAATTTTGGCGGGAATTGTTGTCTCTCATGGGGGTGGAGCAGGGGTTAAGCAGCGCTTACCATCCCGAGACCGACGGCCAGACAGAACGTCTTAATCAAACGTTAGAGCAATATTTGCGTTGTTTCACGAATTATCAACAATCTGATTGGTATGAATTGCTTCCTTTAGCTGAATATTGTTATAACAACACGTTTCACTCGTCCATTGGTATGTCTCCATTTAAAGCTGTGTTTGGATATGATAGCCCTCCTCTCCCCTTTCTGGACAGGTCGGGGGAGGACTCCACCCCCCCCTCTGATGCGGGCTCGTGGTGCAAATCATTACAATCTGCTTGGCCTCTCCTATGTCACACTCTTGATTCTGCTAAGGAGAAATACAAATCGCAAGCTGATAAACACAGGGCCAAAGAATGGGATGTCAAACCTGGAGATTCTGTGTATGTCTCCACAAAAAATATCAAGATGTTAAGACCCAGTAAAAAACTGGGTTGGAAATACATTGGCCCGTTCAAAGTTCGCAAAGTGTTGAATGATGTTGCTGTTGATGTAATTTTGCCTAAAAATCTGCAGTCTTTACATTCTGTATTCCATTTCAGTTTATTGAAAAAAGATACTGGTCAATGTAAATGGAGGGAAAGTAATGTTCAGCCACCTCCTATTTTGGTGGAAGGCCAGGAGCACTGGCTCACACATTTTTCGTCTCAGCTCAGGGAGGATGGCTCCAGAGCAAACTAATTGATGCAGTGGCCAAATCGCTCGCTCACAACTTTAATGCCGGTCGCTCACAGAGTAGAATTTTTGTTCACGAGACTCCACAGCTTAGAGGGAGCATTGCTTGCTGTGCCATATTCAGACTGGGTTCCTCACTGTTAAAAAATATTGACAATTGGGACAATACACCAGCACATGAAGCTGCTTTTATCCTGGGTCAGCTTGTTGCTCTATCAGGGTTGCTATTGTCTACTCTGACTGGCAGCAGCTCTCCAGGGTTTCAGGCGGAGGAGAACAACGTCTGGGTCCAGTGGTACCTTTAAAGCCAACAAAGTTTTACTCAAAGGGTAATCCTTCATGTGCGAAGCACACTTCCTCAGACAAATGGGAATACAAATTAGGATTAGGACAGACCGCAGCAAGGCGGGGGCAAAACTCAACAGCTCATAAATGCACCAGGATAGCATCCGGACACTTGGGAAAAGACCACTCCTGTTTAGGAGTCGTGGTGGAGCAAAAGAACCTGGTGGAAACGGTCCTAGAATTTCTTAGCTTCAGCTCAGTGTTAAGTGTAGGGCTGCCAAGTGGGGGCGGGTGGCGGGTAACCCCCCGCCTCGGAGGCCCGTTTCCCGCCGCCACGGAATCGGGCCCCGGGGGGAACTTTGCCCTGGTGTGCGTGTCACCTGGAGTGATGCAGGCACGCTGGGGGTGGGGCCACACCCTATGGTTTTTCCTTGTATGGCCGTGGCCCCGCCCCCAGCGTGCCTGCGTCACGTCCGGGTGACGCGCGCGCGCACACACACCCGACGCCGGGTGTGCTACTATTATGAATCGTAATGTAAATATCTGATATGCAGGATGTATTTTCATTGTTACAAATGGAACATAATCAAAGCATAGTGATCCCCCGCTGTGATTTGGTGAGACTTGGGAGCTCTGTCCTAAGACCATCGAAAATTTGTGTTTTTCGATGGTCTTAGGCGACCCCTGTGAAAGGGTTGTTTGACCCCCCAAACGGGTCACGACCCACAGGTTGAGAACCGCTGATTACTAAGAGATTATGTGAAAGACTCCTGCCCACACACCCCGGAGAGCTCTGTGAGAAACTGCTCTTGAGAGAACAGGTCTGAGAGAACTATGGCTTGCCCAAGGTCATCCAGCAGCTGCAAGTGGAGGAGTGGGGACTCAAACCCAGTTCTCCCAGATTAGAGTCCACGCACCTAACCACTGCACCGAACTGGACAGTTCTCACAATGGAGGGAAGCAAGCAGTGGGGTCCCACAAGAATCGATATTTGGGCTGGCACTACTTAATTTTTTCATAAATAATCTGGAACTAGGGGTGAGTAGTATATGCTGTTTTAAACTTTCATTTGCAGGCAGACGCTGCAAGCAACCATCAAGTCCTGGACTTCTTTAACACGGTTAAATCCATGGGAGGTAGGACCTCTTCTAAAAATCTGAGTTTCCCCAGCATTTACAAATTACTGGGTTTCAATAACCACAACTGCAGAAGCCGTTGACCAGGATGAAGGCAAGAACTTGGGTTGGGGGCTTAGCAGCGCTCTATGTAATTGTTGGTTTCTTGTCTTCCTGCATTCACGGAACTCGGCCAATTTCCACTCCCCCGTGGAGCTCGCTGGGTGACCTTGGGCCAGTCACTCTCCCTTAGCTTAAGCTACCTCACAGGGTTGTTGTGTTGATAAAATGGAGGAGAGGCAAAGGATGTAAGTCGCTTTGGCCTCCACTTGGGACGAAGGCGGAGTATGAATGAAGTAAATAAATAATAGCTTGAGAGAACCCTCTTTGTAGAATTTAACACTAATCATTCTTTGTGTGATTTCTCCTTATAGGCTCTTCAGAATGAATGGAACACCCGTGACTAGTGGAATATCCTCGAAGCCATGGCATTTGGACCGATGGGGCTTTTAAATTGGAGAACAGTACATGGATTTCCCCTTTACTCTTTTCTTCATGTTGAATGGGAAGAGCTGGACTTTGGACTGCTGAAGAAACGAAACACATCTCTGTCCAGTAAATGGCACCATTTTCTGTGCAATTCCTGTAAAATTCAAGAATGACCAGCAGAAGTTGCATTGAGCAAGGACTAATTAATTATTTGGCATATACTCCACCAGCCAAAACTACAGACATGACTCATCATCGTTCTGCTGTCTAATAGGAGTTACCCTCCGTAATGTGAATGTATTACATCTCTAATAATCAATGCTGGGAAATCCTGATAAAGAACTGGAACCCCACCCCAAAGGAAAGATGGTGACTTCAGTATATTATAGACACACACACACACCCCGGTGCCATACTGTGGACAGATTGTAAAGTACCTTGGTGAATTTAGTCCAGGGGAAACAATCGAAATGTTGTAAATTGTGGAATAGGATCACCAAGGACAGGATTACATGACAAACAACATGGTGTCGTTACCTGAACTGGACCCAGAGAAGGGGAAATTAGCTTATTATAAGGTTCCGAAAGGAATAACACAAAATCTTGTAGACTGTGTATAACAGAGAGGATCTCAGTAGTGATACCCCAAATTAAAATTACGGAGAGAGAGAGAGAGAGAGAGAGAGAGAGAGAGAGAGAGAGAGAATTTTATTGTATATAAAATAAAATTTAAAAAATTAAAAATATAAACTACTCTAAGTACCTGAGAACTGATTTCCCAAGCGCTCACACACACACACACATGAAACTGAGACTAGAGTGAGGATGAGGGGAAGAAACAAGCATAGGGAGGGAAGGAGGTTCAGAAGGGGGACTACTACCTGATCCAAGGTGTGTGAGAGGCTTGAGAATCGCGGGAAGTCCATGCAGCAGACGTCCAAGGTGGCAGAGCATTGAGGAGGAAAAGGGGAACTGAGAAGTGTACGGGGTATCCAGGTAGTGGGAGAACCTGGCACGTTTTCCACCCACTTGAGACCCCACTTTCCCAGGTCGGGATTGGTCCAAGATATGAAGTTTTTATTTGACTGGAGAGTTTGATGATAACTGCTGTGAAAACCTGGCAGGAAGATTAGGAAGGAAATACCTGACATTCCAAGGTAGGGTAGTTGTTGGATGGTCTGAGGGATCAGGCATGAATGATGGGTTTAAATGTCCTCTTGATGACTCCTCCTGGGTGGATCAGATGTTAGGCTGCCCTTATCAATGGATGGGTTGGATTCTGGATACTTAAGGGTTGCCCAGCAGCCTATAGCTGGAAAGGGTTCACATTGCCTTGATGAAGCCAAAGAGGAGGCGCAAAAGATATGGTTGTATTAGGCGTGCCTTGGAGCTGGGGGAATGTAAATGGTTTATGCATTCCAGTGGTACCCTGACTCTGTGCTGTGATGTGCTCTGGACACCAGTGGCTTTGCTTTCAATGCAAAGGAATCTGATCACAGTGGATTGAAATAATATCTGGTCTGAAAAGATGCTTAGCGAACAGGGTCCTAGTGGACAAATTTGGAGTCCGGTGGCACCTTTAAGACCAACTAAGTTTTCTTCAAGGCACGAGCTTTCGTGTGCATGCACCCTTTTTCAAATACATTGGAATGGTAAGGTTCAGATTTCTAGACAGAGGCTGAACAGCAAATTAACGTGTAACATGAACATGAAGGGCACCACTGGTAGAGTTTACATTCAAACGTTCACTGTCAGAACTATAGCACACCAAACCCTGATTTTAAACCGAGGGGGACCTTGGCTCTCCTCAGGATCCTGTTGGTTTCCAGCCTGCCCTTAGGCCATATGGCATTAATCTGAGTAGTAACCACCAGATCTGGAGCTGCGGTGGCTCAAGTGGTTAAGATGCTGAACTGCAGGCTGTGGAAGGTCAGTAGTTCAGCAGTTCGAGACCCAGGGTGCCGCATGACGGAGTGAGCTCCCATCTCTAGTTCCAGCTCCTGCCAACCTAGCAGTTTGAAAGCAAGAAATTGCAAGTAGATAAATAGGTACTACTTCAGTGGGAAGGTAACAGCGTTCCGTGCGCCTTGGTGTTTAGTCCCCAGTTTTGTCTTGGCCCCAGTTTTGTCTTGTTTCCTTGGCTGTGTGATTACTGGGAGGTCTGTTTTGTTTAGTCATCATGCTGGCCACATGACCACGGAAACGTCTTCGGACAGCGCTGGCTCTTCGGCTTTGAAACAGAGATGAGCAGCGCAACCCTAGAGTCAAATTCGACTGGCTTTCGAGCAAGGGGAACCTTTACCTTTACCTTTACCCACCAGATAGGGCCTGGAGATCTCCCCGAATTATAACTGATTTCCAGACTAGAGGTCAGTTCCCCTGAAGAAATCTGGCTGCTTTGTTATGGCAACATACCCTGCTTGAGGTGCCTTCCCTTCCCAAACCCCACCCTCCGCAGCCTGTATCCCCAAATCTTCAAGAATTTCCCAAACCAAATCTGGCAACCTGAGCCCATTCCAGCCCAAGTACACGCCTGCATTTCATGGAATTTATTTACACACAGGGGGCAGCATCGTTGGTTCACACTTTCTTGTCCGTAACTTTATCCCTGTTCACTTGTTAAATAGTGGGTTCCATGGATGAACAGACCACAAGCCTAGTGATCAGTTCTACTTTATTAGTGATTTCAGCAAGCACAAGACAAGACTCCGGAGCCTCGGCTCTATTAAATAGCATGCAATTGCCACACCCAAACACACCCCACTCCCAGTGATAGGCTATTTACATAACATTACTACTAGATTGGTTACTTTCAGAATCCTGGCAGGCTATTGTTCTTATGCTCCAAACTCAGCCAGTCTCTGGGGTAATTCAATCAGGGATTATTCAATCCCAATACATAACACCACTTATTTACTGTATATACTTAATGGCTACAAAGAGGATGAGATATCCGGATTTGAATGTTGCTTGTTTCAAGTTGTGGGACTTTTCCTCAGCCGAGAATCAATGGTAGACAAATATCCAAAGAGGGGGAAAGCAGGCACACTATGATCCGCTCTTCTATGTGATAAACTTCTCTTCTGGATATCTTATCCTTTTTGGACTCCTTGGATAGAAATCTCTTTGGATTCTACACAGACATTTGTTTGTATTGAACTTATAGGGTTTTCCATTTGGACTGGACTTATATCGTTTTCCATTTAGCAATTAAAATATGTAACCTGATAAGTGAATGTGTTAAAAAGTAAGAATATTATATGAAAAATAAGGAAACGTAACTTGTTTGATAACTTTATTTTTTGTGCACCGTATCACAGTTTCTTGTTCTCAGTGGCCTGTGTTTCATTGGCTGTGATTCCTCTGTCTTGGTATACTTGCTGGCTGGCAGCTATGCATGTGAACTGACTCCACCGAAAAGCATTGAGTTTGAGAAAGTGTATTTATGACAGTCCATTCACACATGGAAGTTATCACTTGATCTTGCAGTTATCAGTGAGGAACATGCATGTGTGAATAAGTCCATAGTGAATATGAAGAGTGAAAGAGGGTGGTTAGGAGATGATCTCGAGCATACGGAGGGGGAGGGTAGAGCATTGGCTTGGCATGTAAAATATCCCAAGTGGTAGAGCAGTGGTAGAGCATTGGCTTGGCATGCAAAACATCCCAAATTCTACCCCTAGTATCTTCAGTTAAAAGGATCAGGTAGTATAATGAACACTCCCTAGCCTGAACTCTCTCTAAAAGCTAAAATGACTAAACTGAGGCTGTTGTACTTTGGTCACATTATGAGAAGATAAGAGTTGCTGGAAAAGACAATCCTGCTAGGAAAAGTTGAAGGCAGCAGGAAAAGAGGAAGACCCAAGATGAGATGGATTGACTCAGTCAAGGAAGCCAAAGCTCTCAGTTTGCAAGACCTGAGCAAGGCTGTTAACGATAGGACATTTCGGAGGTCATTAATGCACAGGGTCACCATAAGTTGGAAACGAGTTAACGGCACTTAACACAAACGAACACAGTACAGTGAGAGACTTTGACCTGAAACCCTGAAGAGCTGTTGCAACTCAGAGTAGATTAATTAATTTGGATAAACCAATGGGGTGACTCTATAACTTCCCATGGGGAGGGGGGGATGATGAGGGATAAAACACATAGTTCAGGTCCAAAGATGGAGAGCATTTAAAAAGTAAGATGGGGTTTGGAATAGGAACAGGTAGCATTTCATTTTGACTTGAGGGGAGAGGGTAATGACTTTAACATGTATAAACTTGTTTTGGATTCATCTGCTGAAATGAAAGGTGCTATTTTGAACTGTTGGGTTTGCATCTGGATACTGTAGGGTCCTTGATGGTTTCCTTCTTGCTGTACAAGTCACCTCTGACCCTGAAGATTTAGATGGCTCTGTAAGCATTTGGGTTAAGTGATGAGTTTCTGAGCTTTTTTTTTTTTAAAAAAAATAATAATTCTGAGCACATGCAATATGCATTTCTTTAAACAATGCATGACCACAACCCATTCATCGTACTTGGGATCAAGAAGGGCTTGCAGTTCAGAGAGTGCATTTTAATAGGCTCCCCTTCTAAGAATTAACCCCTGCAGCAGCACAATAGCAAAAAATAAAAAAGCAATGTTTTTAGAATTAACCTTTTTGTCCTATCATCACCAAATACTTTGGCAGAAGGATTTTTTGCAGTCTTTCGATACTTCTCTGCACATGATTTTAAGGAGAGATGTAGTTCTGTTCTTTTTCTAATGCCAGTGGAGGATCAGTATCCTAGTCCATGCAAACTACCTCTGCATTTCCAACCAGTGGAGCAGATGGTTGCTATTAGATTCCCCCCCCCCCAATATGGATTTTCTTCCTCCACCCCCTTCCTCACTTTCCATTTGTTTTGCCTTTGGCAATTTCATTTTTGTGAGGTCTGAAATAGTGACTTTTATAAAATGTGAATGTGTTTTTTCTCTGTTGGCAGAGGTTTGTCGTATGTCTTTAATGGAAATTTTACAAAATCTGACCACCTTTCCCTCCTTAAATTTTGGGAGGTTTGGTATGGGGTCTTGTTTATTTTTAAAATGAAAAAATTAATAAAATCTAAGGGCATTGCCTTCATTTTAGGGGAGGATTGGACTATGGCCTTTTTTATAATGGAAGTTTTATAGCATTTCAAAGCCTTTCAACCCCCTAATTTTGGGGGATTTTTTTTTTTTTGGGGGGAATAATACATTTGTATCCCATTACAAACCATACTACAGAACATTTTAAAAAATACATACAAAACCTCACAGTATCTTTACATTTTTAACAAATATAAACAAATATTGATATTCTTCAAATATAAAACATTTGTTGTTGTTGTTCAGTCGCACAGTCGAGTCCGACTCTTCGCGACCCCATGGACAATCTCCCGCCAGGCTCTCCTGTCTTCCGCCGTCCTCCGAAGTTGGCTCAATTTCATGTTCGTTGCATCGCTGACACTGTCTAACCATCTCATCCTTTGCCGTCCCTGTCTTCTTTGACCTTCAATCTTTCCCAGCATCAGGGTCTTTTCCAGTGAGTGCTCCCTTCTCATTTGGTGGCCAAAGTATTTGAGCTTCAGTTTCATTATCTGGCCTTCCAGGGAACAGTCAGGGTTGATTTCTTTGAGGATTGACTGATTTGTTCTTCTTGCAGTCCAAGGGACTCTCAAGAGTCTTCTCCAGCACCATAGTTCAAAAGAATCTATTCTTCGGCGCTCGGCCTTCCTTATAGTCCAACTCTCACAGCCATACATGACTACTGGGAATACCATTGCTTTGACCATGCGGACTTTTGTTGGCAGGGTGATGTCTCTACTTTTTATCATGCTGTTTAGGTTCGCCATCGCTTTCCTCCCAAGGAGCAGGCGTCTTTTAATTTCATGGCTGCAGTCACAGTCTGCGGTGATCTGGGATCCCAGGAACGTGAAGTCTGTCACTACTTCCACGACTTCCCCTTCTATTTGCCAAGGAGTGATGGGGCCGGATGCCATGATCTTAGTTTTTTTGATGTTGAGCTTCAAGCCCACTTTTGCGCTCTCCTCTTTTACTCTGAGCAAGAGGCTCTTTAGATCCTTTTCACTTTCAGCCATTAGAGTGGTATCATCTGCATATCTGAGGTTGTTGATCTTTTCCCCAGCAATCTTAATTCCCGCTTGTGATTCATCCAGGCCAGCATTTCGCATGATGTACTCTGCATATATATTAAATAAGCAAGGTGACAGTATACATCCTTGTCGTACTCCTTTTCCTATGCTGAACCAATCAGTTGTTCCGTATCCGGTTCTAACTGTCGCTTCTTGGCCCTTATACAGGTTTCTCAAGAGACATGTGAGGTGGTCTGGTACTCCCATCTCTTTAAGGACCTGCCATAGTTTGTTGTGATCCACACAGTCAAAAGCTTTAGCATAGTCAATGAAGCAGAAGTAGATATTTTTCTGGTACTCTCTTGCTTTCTCCATAATCCAGCGAATGTTGGCAATTTGATCTCTAGTTCCTCTACCTCTTCGAAACCCAGCTTGTACTTCTGGTAGTTCTCTATCCACGTACTGTTGAAGCCTAGCTTGTAGGATCTTGAGCATGACCTTGCTAGCGTGTGATATGAGTGCAATTGTGCGATAGTTTGAACATTCCTTGGCATTGCCCTTCTTTGGGATTGGAATGTATACTGATCTTTTCCAATCCTGTGGCCACTGTTGCGTTTTCCAAATTTGCTGGCAAATGGAGTGCAGAACTTTAACAGCATCATCTTCTAAGACTTTGAATAGCTCAGCTGGAATACCATCACCTCCACTAGCTTTGTTGTTAGTAATGCTTTCTAAGGCCCATTTAACTTCACATTCCAGGATGTCTGGCTCAAGGTCAGTGATTATACCGTCGTGTTTGTCAAGGACATTGAGGTCTTTCTTGTATAGTTCTTCTGTGTATTCTTGCCATCTTTTCCTAATCTCTTCTGCTTCTGTTAGGTCCCTACCGTTTTTGTCCTTTATCATGGCCAGCTTTGCATGGAACGCTCCCTTGATTTCTCCAATTTTCTTGAAGAGATCTCTAGTCCTTCCCATTCTATTGTTTTCTTCTATTACTTTGCACTGTTCATTCAGGAAGGCCTCCTTATCTCTCCTTGCTGTTCTCTGGAAATCTGCGTTCAGTTGGGTAAATCTTTCCTTTTCGCCTTTGCCTTTCGCTTTCCTTCTTTCCTCTGCTATTTGTAAAGCCTCATCAGAAAGCCATTTTGCTTTCTTGCATTTCTTTTTCTTTGGTATGGTGGTGATTGCTGCCTCCTGTACGATGTCACGAACCTCTGTCCATAGTTCTTCAGGCACTCTATCTATCAAATCCAGACCCTTGAATCTATTCTTCACCTCTACTGTATATTCATCAGGGATGCGATCTAGGTCAAACCTGAATGGCCTCGTGGTTTTCCCAATTTTCTTCAGTTTAAGTCTGAATTTTGCAATGAGTAGCTCATGATCTGAACCACAGTCAGCTCCAGGTCTTGTTTTTACTGACTGGATAGAGCTTCTCCATCTTTGACTGCAAATTATATAGTCAATCTGATTTCGGTGTTGCCCATCTGGTGATGTCCATGTGTAGAGTCGCCTCTTAGGTTGTTGGAAAAGGGTGTTCGCTATGACCAGTGTGTTCTCTTGACAAAACTCTGTTAACCTTTGC
Source organism: Gekko japonicus (assembly GCF_001447785.1). Lineage (NCBI taxonomy): Eukaryota > Metazoa > Chordata > Lepidosauria > Squamata > Gekkonidae > Gekko > Gekko japonicus. The sequence goes on along the minus strand of NW_015170282.1, from coordinate 354,781 downwards.
CCTGCTTCATTTTGCTTTCCAAGGCCAAACTTGTCTGTTATTCCAGTTACCTTTTCACTTCCTACTTTAGCATTCCAGTCCCCTATGATGATGAGGACATCATTTTTTGGTGTTAGTTCTAGGAGGTGTTGTAGGTCTTCATAGAACCGGTCCACTTCAGCCTCTTCTGCATCAGTGGTTGGGGCATAGACTTGGATTACTGTGATGTTGAATGGTTTGCCTTGGAATCGGACAGAAATCATTCTGTCATTTTTGAGATTGTATCCCAGTACTGCCTTTTGCACTCTCTTGTTGACTATAAAGGCCACACCATTTTTTCTACGAGATTCCTGGCCACAGTAGTAGATATAATGGTCTTCTGAGTTAAATTCGCCCATTCCTGTCCACTTTAGTTCACTGATTCCTAGGATATCGATGTTCAGTCTTGCCATCTCATTTTTGACCACGTCAAGCTTACCTTGATTCATAGATCTTACATTCCAGGTTCCTATGTAGTATTGTTCTTTGCAGCATTGGACTTTCCTTTCACCATCAGACACATCCACAACTGAGGGTCCTTTCGGCTTTGGCCCAGCCGCTTCACTCTTTCTGGGGTTACTTGTACTTGTCCTCTGCTCTTCCTCAGTAGCATATTGGACACCTTCCGACCTGAGGGGCTCATCTTCCGGCGTCATATCTTTTAGCCTTTTGATACTGTCCATGGGGTTTTCTTGGCAAACATACTGGAGTGGGTTGCCATTACTTCTCCAGGTGGATCACGCTTGGTCTGAGTTCTCTGCTGTGGCCTGTCCGTCTTGGGTGGCCCTTCACGGCATAGCCCACAGCTTCATTGAACTGCGCAAGCCCCCTCGCCACGACAAGGCAGTGATCCATGAGGGGGAATATAAAACATACTAACACCATTTTACAATATCTTTTGCCACATCTTCATACAATATACAAAACTTTTATTACTGATATATATATATTACTGCTATATATATATATATATTCTCAGGGCTATTTTGGGGCAGGAACGCACAGGAACGGAGTTCCGGCTGGCTCCCAAGTTGGCCACGCCCAGCAGGAACTCATTAGCATAATAGGCCACCCCCAACAGCAGAAACTCATTAGGATTGGCTACATTAACATGCAAAGGAGTTCCTGCTACAAAAAAAGCCCTGGGTTTTGACAACAAACAAGGTACACAGAATAACAAGCAAAAGGTGGGTGTGGCTGGATAACCACACTTCTGGTAACATGGGGGTGCGGCCTAATGTGCTAATGAGCTGTGCAGTCAGGGGTGTGGCCTAATATGCTAATGAGTTCCTGCTGGGCTTTTTCTACAAAAAGAGTCCTGTATATTCTCCTTTTACATATTATCTCTTACATTATGGGAGGTTCAGTTCCCTCCAACCACAGCCACCAAGCCCTCCATTTATTTCCAGCCGTTATTTCCTTATCACACTGTGCCAGCTCAAGTTTCTGATGTATGTACTCGATCGTTCTAACAGAGGAAATATTTCTCAGACTTCTCTATTGTTTTGCTCTCATCCCTGTCAAAACCGTGTGCCACTACAAAACTGATCAACCTAACTGTTGATCACAGTGCTTGCCTACAAATGTGCAGGCCCCCATTTCGCTCTCCTTGTATGTCGCCTACAGGTACATCTTTGCGCACATTCAGTCCTTTTATTCTTTGTTTTACCTCTTCTTTACGTATCTGTCTTCTTTCCATTCTCCATCCCCCTTCCAAACATCTTCTATGGGGTCCTTGCACACCTTCTTGAGGTTATCCACTGGCTATCATCTCCCATTTCTGGTCCTTTAATTACGCTCCACTTAGAAGTCTTCACAACCCCTTCCCACACTTCTTTGGAAGTCAGACACTCCCTCAAAAAGAACTCAAAAGTTAGTTTATTCTCCCTGTCACTCCTGCTCATGAGTGTTCAGTTATTGCCATCCAAGGGTTTTCCCAAAAAAATGTTTGGGACTCAGTGAAACATTCTCCACCTCGTCTCCTTCATTTCTGGGCAATTTAAGCTGCCATCTTTTCTTTTATAACAGAAGCTTTATAAAATATGTTAAGTCTCCCTCCCCCATTTCTGAAAAGTTAATACGGTCTCCTTTCTGTTCCATTTTTTAATGGAAAGTTTCAGGTGAGGGTAACTGTATTCAGTCTGGTGGGGTAGTTATGTTGGTCTGAAGCAGCCAGACAAAGTTTGAGTCTAGCGGTGCCTTTAAGACCAACAAAGTTCTATTCAAGGTATAAACTTCCCTGTGTATCTGTACTTGAGGAAGTGTGAGAGCACACAAAAGCTTATACCATGAATAAAACTTTGTTGGTCTTAAATGTGCCACTGGACTCAAACTTTGTATTAATTCTGTTGTTGTAGTAGTAGAACAACCCAAATCAAGTACAAAAACAATAAAGTCAATAAATAAGTATACAGTACAAAATATAAGTTCAGCATAAACTTAACCATCAAATGGATTAATTTGTTAAACATGTCAATCTGTAGAATGGTTAAATCAGTAAAGCGCTGAATTGTTAAATTTATGAATTACTGTTGTTTAAAACTGGTGGATTTGTAGTTTAGTATAGGTTGTGCTGTTAAAGAGGGTTAAATCACTAGAATTTGTATTTGTAATTTGGAAGATGCATGTACTTTGGAACAAATTGTATGTATGTTTAAAGTTTTTTTTAAAAAAATTAAAATCTATCTGTCCCCCCCCAAATAACATAAAATCTATTTTCCCAAAGTCAAGCCCAGCAGCACCTGAAGAGCCAACGAAATCTTACAAGGCAGACACGCTTTTGTGAATCAAAGCTCACCAGCGGATTTCAATAGAACTTTTTTTTTTTTAATTGGACCTTTTGAAACCCCCCCCACAAAAACCCCCCACAAAAAACCGATTTCATTCCCCGCATTGAGAAAGCCTCCGGCTAAGCACGCCGCTTCTCCCCCGGCCCTCCGCCTGTCCCAACAAAAGGGCGGGAAAGAGGCGCAGCGGCTAATCCGCCCGCTCTCTCCAACCCTCCGCCGCGGTCATCCCGCCGCTCTGAGGTAAACCAGCCGCCGCTGCCTTTGCAGCCCTTTTGTCTTCCCTCTCCGGCCACCCCCGGGAGGGAAGAAGCAGCGCCGGGCGGGCATTTCCCGCCCTTTGGGCACCGGCCCCTCTCCCTCAGGCGGCGGCGCCCCTCACGGGTAGGGGGACGACGACGGGAGGCGGCGGCGGTGGCAATTGGTCCTCGGGAGAGGCCGGTCGAGGCCTCCTCGGCCAATGAGCGCAGGCCAGTTCGGAAAGGGGCGGCGCCAAGAGCCGGTTTATGTGCCCGCACGTTAGCCGGCCGCGGGTTCCGACGGTCATGGTCGAGTCCGAGCAAACGGCCCGCGGGTTGGGCAAAGCCCTCTCCTTCGTCGAGCCCGCCCCCCAGGTGCTCGAGATCGGGGGCGGCTGCAAGCCCGTGGTCGAAGTGCGGGTGCTGGTGATCAACACGGGGGGGACCATCGGGATGGTGCCGCAGACGCAGGGTGAGTGAGCGAGCGAGTGAATGCGTGGGGCGCGCAGGCTGGGGTTGCCAGCCTCCAGGTGGGGGCTGGAGATCTCCCGGAATGGCAGCGGATCTCCGGACGACGTCCGTCACTTAAATTGCTCTTTCTTCATTTAAAGCGTTTGTTCTGCTTCTCCTGGAGAAGGTGGCTGCTTTAGGAGGTGGGCTGCATGGCATTGTATATCCCCACCGAGGTCCCTCCCCTCACTAAACCCCACTCTGGCAGGATCCTCCCTTAAATCTCCAGGTATTTCTGAACCTGGAGCTGGCAACCCTAGTGTGTATCCAGGGCAGTTCCCCTGGATGCGCACTAGGGTTCCCAGCTCCAATACCTGTCCTGGTAGAATAACTCCGCTTTGCCACCTGTCCTCCAACCCCCACCAAGATGCTGCATGCGTCTTAATCCTTTTTTAAGGTTTTAAAAGTAGTTTTCGCAATAAACACTGTGGATAGTGCAGGACAGCAGGCAGATGATGAAATCACGGGCAAGGAAAATGGTAGGATAGAATGGGCATTGTTGCAGAAGAACTGCACGTTGGGTAGGTTTAATAATCAAATACTTTAAATAAGCAATCTTGAAAATTGGGTCACACCACTGGAAGTTCTCTTTTGTTAAAGGGTTCGTAAGCAGACACGAAGACTGGAGAGGTAAAAAGATAATAATAATTCCAAATGTGACTTCCTTTTTAACCTGTTTTTACTGGAGTCCGTGGCACCTTAAAGATCAAAAATATGTCGCTCCAAGCAGAAGGTTTCATGGGCTAGAGCCAGCCCACTTCAATTTATGTGGTGATAAAATTTTGTTGGTCTCTAAGGCGCCCCAGGAAGCAACTCCAGGGCACTTCGCACACACAAGATGCTGCAAAGTCCAGTAAAAAGATAAAAAAGGAAGTCATTTTTCCTAAACAGTTTTGTTATGACCAAACTTCCGTTAATTCTGGAAGTGTTTGCTAAAACTTCACAAGGCTCCTTTCAGACAGGTAAAAATTCAACAGGTGGAGCATTATTCAGTGCATCTACAGATGTCTGTTGAATTTCAGCCTGACATAGCTGACTAAGGCAGTCCCCAAGCGGGAGCATTGGGATGAGTGTGTGTGTGCATAAAGGTAAAGGTTTCCCTTGCTCGAAAGCCAGTTGAATCCAACTCTAGGGATGCGGTGCTCACCTCCATTTCAAAGCCGAAGAGCCAGCGCTGTCCAAAGACGTTTCCGTGGTCATGTGGCCGGCATGACTAAATGCCGAGGCGCACGGAACACTGTTACCTTCCCACCAAAGTGGTACCTATTTATCTACTTGCAATTTCTTGCTTTCGAACTGCTAGGTTGGCAGGAGCAGGGATCAGAGACGAGAGCTTACTCCGTCATGTGCTACTCGGATCTCAAACTGCTGAACTACCGACCTTCCGGTCTGCAGTTCAGTGTCTTAACCACTTGAGCCACTGCAGCCCTGTGTGTGTGTGTGTGTGTGTAGTGGTTGTTAAACACACACACATATACACGTTCAGCTGAATGTGTGAATCGAGGTTGTCTCTGTGCAGCACGTTTTGTGGGTTTCTGATTGCCTAGGGAGAATGGTGTACATGAAGGCTCCATGCAGACATTCAACTCAATGTTGAACTAAGGCCCTGTTCATACGAGCCATTTTGGGACAAGAGTGGGCCGACGTCAACATCTGCCTGGCGTTGCGCTCCCGTCTCCGATCCGGCCCTTCCCCCGATGAAGCGCGGCAAAAATGAACCACCTACCTTCGGTGGTTCATCCATTTGGGCCGCATCATCCTGGTCGTGGGATCGGCGACGCGTCTTGCCGCTGCCGCATCCCCAGCCCCCTGCCCCTCCCACGGCAGCCTCCCCCTCCCACTCGTATCTTCCTCCCCGGCATCTGATCATGCCGGGGAGCAACGACGCGCGGCTAACGGGATCCGCGGGATCCCGCCGCGGCGTTTCTTTTTTGGCGCGGCTTTTAAAAGCCGCGCTTCGCACCGTGTTTTCCCTGCCGTGTGGCAGGGGCTTAAGTTGAACTAACTTTTACTCTCTGCTGCCAATATTAATCAAGCTTACAGTTTTCCAAAGCAGGATTGTTAGAATGTGCCATTTCTCCTCTCTTTTCAGTGCATGCTCATCCACATTACTGATGTACTTACAGGTGGATGGCTGTGTTGGTTTGAAACAGCAAAACAAAGTTCGAGTCCAGTGGCACCTTTAATTTTATCCACGCACATGAAAGCTTATGCCTTGAATAAAACTTCGTTAGTTTTAAAAAGTGCCGTGGGATCCAAACTTTGTTTTATGTATTTGCGTTACTGTTCATTCAACCAACATCTTGAACACCTATTCCAACTAACAATCTGGGTGGTGTGACAATCCCAGAGCTATCTTAAGTAGCTTGCAGAATGGCATTTAATGTGATGGTTTCACCCAAATTTGGAAACAATTTTAGAGTAGATATAGCTCCCATGTTCAGGATAAGCAGAGATGGGAAAACAGATGAACTAGAATCTTCAAATTATGGATTTTATGCAGATATTTTAAAGGCGTGTCTATTTAAATAGGGATCTAGCGGTATTTGAAAAAGTTGGTCATGATGCTTGAGATATACGTATATATCAGGGGAGGGATTGCCCGAGAGTTTACATTAGGACCAAATAATAGCTCTTGAGTTCAAATCATGGATGTACGGCATCATGTACAGTTTGTACCTGTGGCCAGCAATAGAAAAGTTAGAGGTTATGTTGTACAAAGGCTCTACCTTTAGGTATGATTCTTACACGCCCAGGGAAGTTCTGATCGCCACTTTGGGGCAAAGAAGCAATTTTTCTCCAGGCCAGTTTGACTGGAGATCCTGGAGGGTTTTTTGTCATCTTCTGGGCATGGAACAGTGGTCACTGGGGGTGGGGGGGGGAAGGTATTTGTGAATTTCCTGCCTTGTGCAGGGGGTTGGACTAGGTGACCCTGGAGGTCCCTTCCAACTCTATGATTCTGTGATTCTTTGTGCAATGAAAAAATGGATTTGTGTATGGAGTCTCAGAGTGGCTTACAACTCCTTTCCCTTCCTCTACCCACAACAGACACCCTGTAAAGTAGGTGGGGCTGAGAGAGCTCTCTCAAGAACTGTCCTTGAGAGAACAGCTCTGAAAGAACTTATGACTGACCCAAGGTCGGACCAGCAGCTGCATGTAGAGGAGTGGGGAATCAAACCCTGTTCTCCCAGATTAGTGTCCATGCTTCTAACCACTACACCAAACTACCCCAAGGCACACCCTATGAGAACATACAATTTGTAAGTTCCAGGTAAGACCCGAAGGAGGGTTCATTCTGTCTTATCCATCAAGGACACTTGTAACATGTACAGAATATGTAGTTATGCGTGTTTACGGTGATCTGTCATGGCATCGTTGGCAGTTGTTTTGAACACGGTGTAAGTAGAGACCCAGAACTCAGCATACGGTCAACCTCTCCACATCTGGAGCAATGTTCCCTCTAAGATGTGGAGTCTTGTGAGCAAAAATTCTACTTTGTGAGCTACTGGTATTAAAGTTGTGAGCGAGCGATTTGGCTGCTGCATAAATTAGTTTGCTCTGGAGCCATCCCTCCTGAGCTAAGACAAAAATGTGTGAGCCGGAGGCTAAAAAACTGAGCTAGCTCACACTAACTCAGCTTAGAGGGAACACTGATCTGGAGGAGATCCTGTTGTCCACACCATCTGATCTGCAGCTCCATGGCACACTGTCAGTTATATCTTGTTTCTCTCTGTGTGTATCTAAGTCTGTCGCTTTGTTCTCTTGTCTCTGGGAGGCTAAGTGGTTTTGGCAATTGTTTGTTATCTGTCTGTTTCTGAATAAACTGTACTGTTGCTGAATAAACCGTACTTGTTTCTGTGAATCTCTGGAAAGATGGGGAGGATTGTGGGGAGTTCTCTCAATAGTCCTGGATCCCACTTCTCTCCAGGAGGGGTCTGACCCCCCCCTCCCCACAGAGGCCAGTGCATAATTTAATCCCTGAGAGTATATTCCTCTCTGGAGCTTGTCAACTCAACTTTGGTGAGATGTTAGCTTGTAGGACTACTTGATGCAGGCCGTCCCTGTGAGGTAGGGCAGCACCAAGAAATATTTAAACCATTTTTTTTCCTGACACCTATTGGATGCCTAACTTCTCCATGCTCTGTGGCTGCACTTCGACCTTAAGGAACTGGGTCCTTCATATTCTGGGGACCATCTCCATCTATGTGACAACTTTAGTTGTCGTTTCAGGGTTTGGCAGATGTTTCACTATCTAGGGTGCCATTTCAGACCAGCATTAGGCATTTTTGTTAGCCTTTGTTTGTTTATTGAATGGCTTTCCCATTGCTCAGACATTTGGGGGTGTATCTTTTGTTTTAGCCTAAGACCTGCAGGTATACATATTTAAATAAATGAACAGGGACAGACAGGGGACATTGCTGAGTGAAGACCTCTCCCCCCAATCCTCTTTTAGATATATGTGTGCTCTGTGCTATGAACAGCCATGTGCCAGGCAGAAATTCAGCAGTGAGGCTTTCTGTTCCATGGCTATACAGTGATGGTAAAAAGTCCCAGTAGCACCTTTAAGACTAACAAACTTTATTTTAGACTAAGCAACTGTATTGTAGTATAAGCTTTCGAGAAACACAGCTCTGTTTATCAGATGCATCAACATCTGGGAATCTCAACAAACTTTATTGTAGCATAAGCTTTCGAGAAACACAGCTCTCTTCGTCAGATGCATCTGACGAAGAGATCTGTGTTTCTCGGAAGCTTATGCTACAATAAAGTTGGTTAGTGTTAAAGGCGCTACTGGACTTTTTACTATTTGCAGCAACAGCTAACTCCTCTGGATCTATACAGTGATGGGGAGATGTGGCACCTAATGGATTTCCGCCTCTCATGTCATGCAACTCTTAAAGGCACAGAGCCTCTCTTGACTCCTTTCCCCTTCGCTGTATATTTTTCTGCTTCTTCCATAGTCATGAGGGTTAGAAGCTGGATATTCTTTTGAGGGGGTAGTACTGTCTGTCTTTTCAAGATTACCTTAAGGATTACTGGGATAACAGTTATTACACGGCTCGGATGCTTATTCAGAAGCATTTTTTTGTTCCTTCTTTCCTGTAGCATCATAATGCTACTGTGCACTGATTTCCCGTTTCCTCCACGATCTTTCC
>NW_015170282.1:339237-346031 GCF_001447785.1 Gekko japonicus | reverse complement strand
ATCAGGGTGGCACCCATGTGTAATGGAATGTCTGGACCTTCTGGGCACCGCTCACACCAGTGTTGTTTTCACTGCCCCAGTTTCCTGGGGCAGCCTTGCACCACAAGGTGTTTGTTTTAAAACCGACGATTGATGTATTATTATAGCGATCTAGCAGTCTCAATGCTTTCATTTAAGAAAAATTAAGTCCATAGCTGCCTTCGTTGTGGAAATCCAAGGAGAATGGGCATATCCTTTGAAAGGGCGTACGAAGGGTTGCATCAGTGCTTAGTTGCTGGTTGATCTTTCTCACACACCCAGAGAAATGTCGATCACCACTTTGGGGTCAGGAAGCAAACTTCTCCAGGCCAGTTTGGCCAGGGATCCTGGAAGAGGGAGGGTTTTTTGCCATCTTCTGGGCACGGAGCAGGGGTCACTGGGGGTGTCCGTGGGAGGTAGTTGTAAATGCCCTGCATTGTGCAGAGGGTTGGACTAGATGGCCTTGGAGATCCCGTCCAACTCTGTGATTCCATGATCGCATCCCGAGCTCCCTTCACTGTCCCTAGCCTCCCTTCATTGTAGAGACTGAAGCTGAAAGACGTCCGTTTTGAAGATGAAAGCTTGGAATCCAGAGAACATGATGCCAGTGTGGTGTACTGGTTATAGCGTCAGACTAGGATCTGGGAGACCCAAGTTTGAATCCCCCCTCGGCCTTGGAAGCTCGCTGGGTGACATTGGGCAAGTGACATACTCTCAGTCCAGCCTACCTTACAGGGTAGTTGTGAGGATAAAAAGGTGGTGAGGAGAATGATGTAAGCTGCTGTGGGTCTCCATTGCCAAGAAAGGCGGAGTATAAATGGATAAATAAAAATAAGAAGAAGAGAGAAGAGATTGGATTTATACCCCGCCCTTCCCTCGGAGTCTCAGAGTGGTTTACAAACTCCTTTCCCTTCCCCTCCACGCAACTGACACCCTGTGAGGTGGGTGGGGCTGAGAGAGCTCTGAGAGAACTGCTCTTTCAAGGACAGCTCTGAGAGAACTATGGCTTGCCCAAGGTCATTCAGCAGCTGCAAGTGGAGGAGTGGGGAATCAGACCCAGTTCTCCCAGATTAGAATCCGTGCACTTAACCACTACACCAAACTGGTCCTCTGGTTGGGGGGATGGGTGTGGAGAATGGCTACCCTGAGGGACTAGGAAGGGGAAACATGCCATATGGAAGCGCTAGTGGTTTACGTGCTGTATCGGCAGCTGCATGAGCAATAGAAATCGTATAACCCTGGAAAACACCATCGTCCGTCAATCACTTGGAAGTGCTCTGTGAATACCGAGGACTGTTCCAAGGGTTTCACTGACTGTAACAAATGTTTTTCATGAAAGAACTCACTAAATGCCACTCAAAATACAGTCAGCCAATATGTACTGAACTATCCACTTTTATTTTTTACTGAGCTTTTCAAATCTGCCCAGAGTTTTGTAATTTCGGGGCTTTGTGATACCCTGAAATAAATACTGAACTCTTGCATTAGCGGAAGATGCTTCTATTGGCTGAATGGAGCAGGAGGAGAGAGAGGTAAAGGTAAAGGTTTCCCTTGCTCGAAAGCCAGTTGGATCCGACTCTAGGGTTGCGGTGCTCATCTCCGTTTCCAAGCTGAAGAGCCAGCGCTGTCCGAAGACGTTTCTGTAGTCATGTGGCCGGCATGACTAAACGCCAAGGTGCACGGAACACTGTTACCTTCCCACCGAAGCGGTACCTATTTATCTACTTGTCGTTTCTAGCTCTCGGACTGCTAGGTTGGCAGGAAGGAGGAGAGAACCATTCATTTTACTGGTTCTGGCCGGCCCAGCCTCCTCCACATAGGTGAACCAAACAGTACAGCCCGTGACTGCAACATTCAGAGGTCGAACCTATACATGTTTATTTGCTGACGTGCCGAAGCTGGGAAAATATTTATCTTACAATCCACTGGACAGTTTAGCCTATTTGTGATTTTGCTCAATCGTCTGTCAATCATTAATGGATGGTTTCTTGGCAGGTCCAGTTTTCATTTCCATTTACGAGTCCCTCAGAAGCTCAGCCTCTTCAGTGGAACTAACTTGGATTCTCTTGTACTGGAGGGGGGGGGGGGGGGGGGGGAAATCCCCGATGTGGCTCTCATGGTGTCTCCGCCTGTTTAGTGATGGTGGCGGAAAGTGCCATCGAGTCACAGCTGAACCAGTTTGGTGTAGTGGTTAAGTGCGCGGACTCTAATCTGGGAGAACCGGGTTTGATTCCCCACTCCTCCACATGCACCTGCTGGATGACCTTGGGCAAGCCATAGCTCTGTCAGAGCTGTTCTTGGGAAAAAAGCAGATTCTGTCAGAGCTCTCTCAGCCCCACCTACCTCACAGGGTGTCTGTTGTGGGGTGGGGAAGGGAAAGGAGAGTGTAAGCCGCTCTGAGACTCCTCTGGGTAGTGAAGGGCGGGGTATAAATCCAATCTCCTCCTCCCCCTCTTCTTCTTCTCCCTCTTTTCCTTCTCCCTCTTCTCCCTCTTTTCCTTCTCCATTTTCTCCTTCTCCTTCTCCTTCTTCTGACCCTGTAGGGTTTTCAGGGTGAGAGACATTCAGAGGTGGTTTGCGTTTACAGATAGAGGGGAAAAGCCCACCGGAAACCAGTGATTTTAAAGCAGGTTTTCATTTCCTTGTTCTCTTTCTTATGAGAACTGCGACAGCGTTGTGTGTAATGACGGTTGTGATCATTTTTCTGGGCAAACATTTCAAAGGATGATGAAATGTCACAAGGTACACGCTCTGGGAATGCAAGCCCATCCCTTTCAGGGGAGCGTTTCCTTTGCCTTCTGTGACGTTGACTTTTGTCCTTCAGTCGTTACTGCAATGAGGATAGGACTCAGCCGCATCCAAACTTAGATGTGTATTGCACTCCGTTTTTAAATTCCTGGGTTTTCCAGCACTACATTTTTAGAAAACCGGGCTGGATCCAGCTGCATTTTTTCACTTCCTCTAGAGCCCTTGTGCCAGCAGAAAAGCAAGAAATAGCGCAAATGATTGTAACCTAAAAATGTAATCCCTAGAGCAAAGTATAGGTTAGAACATTGAGATGGCAGGTACAGATGTTGGTTTTAAGAGACAAAAATGTGAGCTCATAGAAAATATGTGATATTGTACTAGATAGAGAATTTCTAAGAGGCAATTATTGGAAACTTGAGCATTTGATACCCCCGTTTGTGTTATATGTGTGTATGTTTGGTTTGTCTGTTATGAAAAAACAAATGAAATTCTACCCTTTGAGGGCAGATTTTTATTAAAAAAAAGAAAGAAAAGCAAGAAAAAGACAGCGGTAGCTGCTTGCATGAGCTGCGACTTATTGTATTTCTCCTTGTGTTTCTCTTATTGTATTCCCACTTGTGTTTCTCCTTGCACGAGATCTTGTACAGCCAGTTTCTAGGCACTGTAGGGAACAGGAATGCTTACCTCCACGTGGAAGCTGGCTATCTTCTGAAATTCCAATTGATTTCCAGGTGACAGAGCTCAGTTCCCCTGGAGAAAATGGCCACTTTGGAAAGTGGAGTCTATGGCATTACGCCCCATTGAAATCCCTCCCCTCCCCAAGCCCCACCCTCCTTAGGCTCCACCCACAAAATCCCAAAGTATTTCCCAACCCGTATCTGGCAACTCTAGGAAGGGGGGAATCACATCTAAGCCAATGTCTTCAGTTTCCCTCCCAAAATGTAGAGGCTAAAATGTATCTATTTAATTTTGAATCTGCAATCAAGTCTTTATTCATCCGGAAGCTCAATTTATGGCTAATAGGAACTTTTGAGTTACTGCAGTGAACCCACTCAGTATAATATTTATTTTTGAGACTGATATTCTGTCACATGTGCTGCACATGTCGTTTTGAGGCTGTCGGCTGTGGGATTGACAGATTAGTACATATTGGGATCCAGGCAGTGTTAATGTATTTAATCAATACAATGCTTGAGCTCACCTGGAGGAGCTCATACGTTTATTTTATGCTTTCCAGTTAAGATATGCAGCTAGGTCAAGTTATGAATCTTCATGGTTCTGCCTATCATCAAAGGAGCACAAATGTTTATCTGTTCCTAAGAAATAATGTGCCAGTTTGGTGTAGTGGTTAAGTGGTCCAGCATCCTGTCTCACACAGTGGCCAACCGGTCCCTCTGGAGTGGCAACAACAGGGCATAGAGGCCAAGGCCTTCATAAGAATGTAAGAAGAGCCCTGTTGGATCAGACCAGTGGTCCATCTAGTCCAGCATCATGCCTCACACATTGGCCAACCAGTTTCTCTGGAGGGACAACCACAGGACACAGAGGCCGAGACCTTCCCCTGATGGGGGGGAGGCATCTCCCGCTGTGACTATCCCAGGTCCTCACTTGTCGTATTCTGATGTGAACTAGTAAGTTTGTACTTCTGAGACAAACAACAATGGCACCTGGTATTTTTGGCCACTGTGTGACACAGAGTGTTGGACTGGATGGGCCACTGGACTGATCCAACATTGGCTTCTCTTGTGTTCTTATGATCCCTTGAGCCAGTTTGGTGTAGTGGTTAAGTGTGCAGACTCTAATCTGGGAGAACCAGGTTTGATTCCCCACTCCTCCACTTGCACCTGCTGGATGACCTTGGGTAAGCCATAGTTTTGACAAGAGCTGTCCTGGAAAGGGCAGTTCTTGAAAGAGCTCCCTCAGCCCCGCCTACCTCACAGGGTGTCTGTTGTAGGGAGGGGAAGGGAAAGGAAAGGAGATTGTAAGCCACTCTGAGACGCCGAGTGAAGGGCAAGGTATAAATCCAATTTTTTCTTCTTCTTCCTCTTCCTCTTCTTCTTGACGTTGTTGCAGTGGGTGGTGGACCGGAGGTGATGCTCATTGGACTCACCCTCATAAAAATAGGCTTTGACCACCACATCTGGTACAACGTTTAGTGCACATTTGGTTTCACACTCGAGTCTAAGAACAGGAGGACCAGCATCTATTTTGAGAAGCTTGTAGAATTTTGGAAAACCCTGGAGATCAATTGAAACAAATGGAGTATTAAAAAATCTTTTTGAAATGAATGAATCTGCAATGTACTTGGATGCAAAGATTCCATTAAAAATATGATCTGAATTTCACTTTCAGATTATAAGGTTTATAAATTTACAGAGTAGCTTCTGAATCCTTCAAGAAAAGTATAATATCTCTATGGCCTTAGGGCTAGGGTGTCAGAAATAGTAAAAGTAGGGGACTTTGAACAGAACATGGAAGCACAGGTGTACTTGTGAAGTCCCCAGATTTACAGAAACATCAGTTGGGAAAAAGCGGTGTATATGGGGGAGTTAACGCTCCCAAAATATTAATAGCTGTTGCCTCCTGTTTGGGCAGCGTGTTGGGTGGTGGGGGAGAAGATAGTGTGTGGTGTGTGTTTGGGGGGGAGGATGTGTCCCTTATCAATCCTTTCTTTGTGAGTGCCAAAAGGGCATTTTTTTTGTGTATGTGCATGTGTGCGCGCGCACATGCGTGTGTGTATGCACCTGGAAGTCATGGTGTCATCTGGTGACTGACCCTTACAGGAGGCCCAGAGGATATTCAGAGAGGTAGCTGAATAAAGCCTGCCCCTGCCTCCCAACTGCTGGTATTCCAAGGAAGTCTCCCACCCAAGGACTTGCCAGAGTTGACCCCGCTTAGCTTCTGAGGTTGGAGGAGATCGGGCTTGCCTGGGCTATCCAGGTCAGGGCTTGAAAGAGCCATATTATATTTTACTAAATTATTCATTTCTTTTCTGTTGGGTTTTTTTTGCAATTATTAAAATATAGAAAATTGAAAAAGAAGAAGCAAAGTCGTGTTATTTCTTTTCATCATCTGCTGACTTTGTCAGGTACCATAAGGTGGATACCTGTTTGTGCATCCCAGTGATTGGTTTGATGTTGGGACTATGGAGCGAATCAAGCAAAAAAAAAAGTCTTCAGAAGCAAAGACTTGCTTACCAAAGTTGGCTTAGAAGGAGTGGAGTGGCTCTGAATGTGATGCTGCTTGTCTGTAAGCTAGATAACAGCAGGGTCATTTTTGCAAATAGCTGGGATTGCAGGGTTCTCATCTTCTAGGGGAAACTTGCACTGGGAGCTTGTGCAAGCTCATGTGCAGCTGTGATTATGCACTGCCAGCCGCACATTGCTGTCTGTTCAGATTACTGTGCAGGAGCATCGTATTCGAAGCCATGTTTGGGCTGTGTTATATATTGGGGCTGGAACATCCCAGGACTGTCGACCAGAGACTGGCGGAGCTTGGAGTTCTAGAACAATAGCCCACCAGGACTCTAGAGGTGACCAAAGAGGAATTAATGTTCTGTAAATAGCCTATCACTGGGAGTTAGGTGTGGTGTTTACATGCTATTTAAACAAGGCTGCTGCATGGTCAACATAGGGACAGGAAAGGACCCTGTGCCACCTCTCCCAGCTCACCCGAAAGCCGATGGGCGGGGAGAGGCCTCCGGAGGCCCCGGCGCCACCTCTCCCCGCTCGCCCGAGAGCCGTATGGGCGGGGAGAGGCCTCTGGGGGGCCCCGCGCCACCTCTCCCTGCTTGCCCGAGAGCCGGATGGGCGGGGAGAGGTCTCCAGAGGCCCCCGTGCTGCTTCTTGCCGCTCGCCCAAGAGCCGGGTGGGCGAGGAAAGGCCTCTGGAGCCCCCCGCACCACCTTTACCCGCTCACCCACCGAGGCGGCTGGCTGGGGAAAGACTTCCAGAGGCCCCCCCCCACTTTCCCCGCTCACCCGAGCTGGGCGCGACGGGGAAGGGGTACAGAGCCTCCCCTCCCCTGGA
>NW_015170282.1:305171-339115 GCF_001447785.1 Gekko japonicus | reverse complement strand
TTCCTTCCTTCCTTCCTTCCTTCCTTCCTTCCTTCCTTCCTTCCTTCCTTCCTTCCTCTTTGCATTCTTTCTCTCCCTCCCTCTTTCTCCCTTCCTTCCTTCCTCCCCATCTCTGATTTCTTTTCCTCCCTCTTTGATCTTCCCTCCCTTCCTTCCTCTTTCTTTCTCTCTGTCTGTCTTTCTTTCTAGAGTGCGTTGTATTTGTTCTACAACGTGCTTTCCTACTAGTCACTAATAAAGCTAAGCTAATCACTAAGCTTGGGGTTAGACCATCCATGGAGCCCAGTATTTAACAGGCTGTATGTCCCTGAAGCAGGTGTTCTTTCTGGGCAGAAGTATAGGGTCCCAGCTCACGGGCTCAGCAGAGGCAGGGGTATCCCCAAAGTAGCCAATACGCTTGAAGTAAAGTTACCATCTAAAGCAGGAGTCCCCAACATTTTTGATCCTGTGGGCACCTTTGGAATTCTGGCACACCATGGCGGGCAGAGCCACAAAATGGATGCTGCAGGAGTAGAGTTGACAGGTCCTCCCGTCACTCTGGTGGAGGGATTTGGGGATGTTCCAGGGGTGGGCGGGGATGCCCCCAAGCCCTGCCCCCAAGAGCGGCCACCCAGCCAGGTACCCCTCTCCCTCCTTTCCTGCCCAATTTAAAGGGCTACAGCTGTGGGGATGGTGGAAATCAGTCCCACGTGCCACGGTCCCCACCCCGCTCGCAAAAAGACCCTTTAAAGGTTCTTTTCACGAGCCGAGTGTCTGGCCCGTGACTGCCCTTCTCCCTCCTACTAGATTTAAAGGGCCCTCCAGCTGATCGGTGGGCCACGTGGTCCCCGCCGATCAGCTGAAGCCCTTTAAATCAGGCATGAGGGGAGGGAAAGGGGTGGCTGGGCGGGTGGTCGCTCTTGGGGGCGGGGCATCCCCCATCAGCCAGCTGGCTGATTGAAGCCCTCAGAAGTGGCGAAACCCCCGCCCGGACCTGAGGGCTGGCAACCCCTCTGCAGGAGGTTAAGCCAGCTACAAAACGGTTGCCCCAGCCTACCTTCAGTCCTGCAGTGAAGATCCTTGTGCTGTGGTGGCAGCTGCTGCCGAAGCAGCGTTTGAAAAAATCTGCACAACCAATAAAATCTCCAGTGGCCAATCAGAATCCTTGCTGGGCAAAAACCTCACCTGCCCCTGCCTGCTTTTTAAAAACCATTGGCAGGCACCAGAAAAGGTGTTGGAGGGCACCACGGCTCCCACAGGTACCAAGTTGTGGGCCCTTGATCTAAAGGAAGGGCTCCATCAGTCCATTATATCCAGAGTCTCTAACTCACGGGTGCCGAACTGATTAGTTATGAGGGCCGTATCTGACACAAATTAGACCCTGTCGGGCCGGGCCATGTGTGTCATAAAATGTAATGCCAGGTAGCAAAGATATAAACTTTATAAAGAACACAAACACAAAGGGTTTTTTAAAACTTAAAATAAAAACATGCTTAAAACATTAGCACTCTTGCAATATTTTGTTTATTTAACAGTGTCTGATGACTGACACCTCTTGCTCTGAATTATTGCATCAAAATGTCTGTGCTGTTGCAATCTTAAATATGCTGTTCGGGTATATATCTGTAAGCTGCAAACCTACGATGACGCAGCAGCAGCAGAACTGGAAGAAGAAACAGAAGACAGCTAGTTCCATTGTGGGCCTGATAGAAGCCCTCTGGCGGCCTGATCCGCCCCCCGGGGCCGCATGTTTGACACCCCTGCTCTAACTGCTTTCCCTGAGCCACTGCCATGAAGGTAGTGAGTTACCGTAGAAAGTAAACCAGCTCGTATCCTTTGAGGAAATGACATTCAGGATAAGACATCAGTGGAAACGCGTTTTGATTTTATGGCTCTCCTTTCCGTTTTCTAGGTCTTGCTCCGGAGGCTAACAAGTTAGCAGGGGCCCTGGCGAAGATGCCAATCCTTCACGATGCAGTCTACGCCAAGGAGACAAAAATGTATCGCCGCCATGGGCTTGGAGATGAATCCTTGGTGCTTCCGTATGTATTGGAAAACTCAGCGTTTCCCACTCTTAACGCGTTTTGACTCCTTCTGTGATGCATTCTGAGATCTCAGCTTTTCACCTTGTGTCTGATGCATGCCAGTTATGCCAGATGTATGCTCCAATCTGGAGGGCGCGCATAAAGTTTCTTCCTAAAAACTGCCGAGTTCATTATAAAAAGGCTTTTAATCCTAGGAATGAGGTCTCTGTGTCCTGGGTGGTCTTTGCCACGGCGCATTTCCGCTTCCTCTAAAACAGCGGTTCTCAACCTTCCTAATGCCACGACCCTTTAATACAGTTCCTCATGTTGTGGTAACCCCCAACCATAAAATTATTTTCGTTGCTACTTCATAACTGTAATTTTGCTACTGTTATTTGGCGAGACTTGGGAGCCCTATCCTAAGACCATCGAAAATTTGTGTTTTCCGATGGTCTTAGGCGACCCCTGTGAAAGGGTCGTTCGACCCCCAAAGGGGTCACGACCCGCAGGTTGAGAACCGCTGCTCTAAAACCTCACTTTGCTCATTGAAAAGCATGGATGTTGCGCAAATGGAAGTTTTAGTGTAAGAGGAAGTGTGTTTTGTGACAGAGCGCATGGAACCCATTCATCCAAGCCCAAATTTCTAGTCCAGCGGTCCCAGCCTTTTCAGGCCTGTGGGCAACTTTGAATTCTCACACAGGGTGGTGGGTGCACCCACAAATTGGCTGCTGCCGGAGGTGGAGACAGCCACAAAATGGCTGCCAGGAGAACCGGACTCAACCACAAAATGTCGGGGAGTGAGGTTGCACATAACACAACATTAGTCATTTCAACATTTCAGGCAAAGGCTCTCTTTAACAGGATGCCTTTTAAAAATATAGCTTAACAATGTTTTCTTGCATATACACAGTAACACAGTGAAAAATCCTTATGTTGTAGTGGCGGTAACGGAACTCATTCATCCAGCTGCTGGTGTGACCTTGGGTCTGTCATGAGTTCTTTCAGAGCTGTTGTCTCAGGAGCCGTTCTCGAAAGAGCTCTCTCAGCCCCATTTACCTCACAGGGTGTCTGTTGTGGTGAGGGGAAGGGAAAGGAGATTGTAAACCGCTTGGAGACTCCTTTGGGTAGTGAAGGGTGGGGTACAAATCCAATCTCCTCCTCCTCCTCCTCCTCCTCCTCCTGCTTCTTCCTTTTAAAAATCTGCACAGCCAATTGGATCTTGAGTGGCCAACCAGAAGCCTTCATGGGCAAAAGCCTACTTTCCCCCAACCCCCTTTCTAGAAACACTGGTTGTGTGGCAGGAAAGCTGCTTGTCATTTCCATGGTGCCAGCGGGTGCCGCGTTAGGGACCCCTGTTGTAGCCCTTACGGTTGAAGAAATGGAAGTGGGATAGGTCCGCCTGCCATCTCAGAAGCCAGCGAGGTTCCCGAATGAGATTTCTAGTGGTTGGAAGACGAGGCCTTGGTGACTTGATCGACGAAACCAGAATAGATCGAGTGAAATAGCAAACGTTGGGTTGTGTTCCATAGAAAAACTTGCCTGAGGCATTGGTGCACACAGAGTTTTCCTTTTCTCCTTCCCCCAGCAATGTTAGTCCTGAGAAGCTTCTGTCAGGTTAAGCAAAAACCTCTTGAACAGAAAGCTTCACTATGTAGGGAATGGCAGCCAGGCGTGGAATCACTGGCGGAGGTGGGGTGACTTCACCTGAGTTTCCCTTCTCTCCGAAGGTCCTTGGACTGTGGCGTGGGATCCGGCCTTTTATTCCTTTCCGTACTTCATGCACATTATGGAATTCAACTTTGCGTTAGTACACGAGTTGGATCTCTTCCAGTCAGATTTTAACATTTTGTCAGAATACACCGATACGAGTACAGATGCCCTTACGTATATGGATACTTCAGTTAGTAGCAAGTCACCAGTGCTCCCTCTAAGCTGAGTCAGTGTGAGCTAGCTCACAGTTTTTCTAGCCTCTCGCTCCCACATTTCTGTCTTCGCTAATTTATGCAGTAGCCAAATTGCTCACTGACCACTTTAATGCCAGTAGCTTACAAAGCAGAATTTTTGCTCACAAGACTCCACGTCTTAGAGGGAGCATTGGTAGTGACATGTTGCTTTCTTGTTGTCGTAAAACGGACCTTGATGAACTAAGAGTCCGATTCAACATAAGGCAGCTTCATGTGTGAGTCACCAAGTTTGCCGCCGAGGAGGAGATTGGATTTATACCCCGCCCTTCACTCGGAGTCTCATAGCGGCTTACAATCTCCTTCCCCTCCCCACAACAGACACCCTGTGAGGTAGGCGGGGCTGAGAGAGCTCTTTCCAGACCCGTCCTTGAGAGAACAGCTCTGAGAGAACTTGTGACTGACCCAAGGTCACACCAGCAGCTGCAAGTGGAGGCGTGGGGAATCAAACCCGGTTCTTCCAGATCAGAGTCCGCGCACTCAACCACTACACCAAACTGGCTCTAGGAGGGAGTTCTTCCCTGATGCGGTTGGGGAAAGGAAGGCCAGGCCAGCCACTGTGCACACTACTTGTCATGGCAAGCCTCTTTTATTTAGGTGAGTGAGGCAGCCATGGCTCAGTGGTAGAGCATCTGCTTGGCATGCAGACGGTCCCAGGTTCAATTCCTCAGCATCTCCAGTTAAAAGGACTAAGCAGTACATGTTGTGAAAGACCTGCATAAGACCCTGGAGAGTCACTGAGTAGACAATACTGACCTTGTCTGAGTAGACAGTACTGACCTTGATGGACTGGCTGACCTTGATGGACTAAGGCCGCGATCGCACAACCTAAACAATCCACTTCCAATCCACTTTCGATGCACCTTCCAACTGGATTTTGCCAGTTCACTCAGTAAAATCCAGTTGGAAAGTGCACTGAAAGTGGATTATTTAGTGAGTGTGACTGCAGCCCAAAAGTCTAATTCAGTATAAGGCAGCTTCATGTGTGAACAGTTATGTTCTCGCTGTTATGTATAGCCTGCTCTTCGCCTTATCTGGAGGACAACATTAGCAGTTCTAACTGAATCCATAAATAATCAATAGAAGCTCTTATAGAAGAGCTGTTAATGTGATTCTATGTACCATTGTGACTTTGTCTGCATTTGTGATACATAAACATATTTCTGATCCGCATTTTGGTACTAATTGGGAATTGTGAGAAGAATTTGCACTTCTAATGTTTATAAAAATGTTTTATATAAACTATGGATTGAGTCACTAAATAAACGAGTTAGAAAACATATGGTATAGTTATACTTTATTCAATCAATTGCCATCAGACACAGTGTTTTTCCTATTTTTGTCCTTTAAGACACTATGACCTTTTTCTTTTTGTCATCTGGAGGACAGGAAGCAGCAGTTTCAATAATTTGCCGTCTGTATGAAAGACCTTGTCCCTGGGTGGGTACCCCCAGATCCAAGGGGGAGGTGTTGCCATGGACTGAGGTTTTGCCCCCTCTTTGTAAACCTGAATCTGCCATATTCCAAGTCAGACATTTGGGCTGCGATCACATTAAATAATCCACTTTCAATGCACTTTCCAACTAGATTTTGCCAGTTCCCATGTAAAATCCAGTTGGAAAGTGCACTGAAAGTGGATGTTTTAGTGTGTGTGACTGCAGCCTTGGTCTGTCAAGGCCAGTACTGTCTACAGCAGGGGTGCTGAACTCATTTGTTACAAGGCTGGATCTGACAGTAATGAGATCTTGTTGGGCTGGGCCATGTATGTCATAGAATTTAATGCCAGGTAGTGGAGACAAACACAGATTTTTTTTAACTTTAAATAAAAACATGATAACTGACACCTCTTGCTCTGAATTATTGCATCAAAATGTCTGCGCTGTTGCAATCTTGAGTATGCTGTTCAAGTGTGTATTTGTAAGCTGCAAATCTATTTTTGATTTATTGACATTCACTACATAAATCTCATGCTCAGAGTTCTGAGCCTAGGACCCAGGGAAAAACATGAAATTGCTGGGCATTGCAAGCTTTTGTACATAAATTGCTTTGTGTGCTGGTCAAGAACATGAGAAGGCACCATGACACAAACTGAGGGCTATGTGTTTGCCTACAAAACTATAGTCTTCCTTAGTGGTCAGTATCAGCCTACTATCTGGGACGTCTACGTTCAAAATCCCCAAAGGAAATGTGCTGGGTGAACTTGGTCTGGACACATACTCTCAGCCTAATCCACCTCATTGGCTTGTTGTTATTCCTCATCTAAATAGTTCACATTGCTTTCCTACTAAGCAAGATTGGATCATGAGGGCAGGAATACAGTGAAAAGGGGGAGGGAACCCAGCTGCACCCAGGAGAGCCACAATATAACAAACCACACACAGTATAGCAAGGCACACAAAAGCTAACACCTTGGATAAAACTTTGTTGGTCTTAAAGTTGCTTTGTATTCTCCCCTGTGATTTAGGCAATCAAGCAAAGCAAGCTGTCACTCCTTCCCTCCCTCCCTCTCTCCCTTTGGGGAGGAGCCTCAGCCAATGGAAGGGAAGAAAGGTTGGACTTTCTCTTTTGTGCGATTGAGGCACCCTGGCCAGGAAGCAATCTCTGGGTCTTTCCCTTTCTCCCCCTGGAAGGGGGAGGGGGAGGAGCCTCAGCCATTGCAGGGAACAGAAGCTTGCCTATCTATCTCTCCTGAGTGACTGAGAAAGGCTGGCAAAGCAAGCTACGATGCAGCAGCAGCAGAACTGGAAGAAGAAGCAGGAGACAGCCAGTTCCACTGCGGGCCTGATAGAAGCCTTCTGGGGGGGCCCTGATTTGGCCCGCAGACCACATGTTTGATACCCCTGGTCTACAGTGATTGGCAGCAGCTTTCTGGGGTTCTCAACAAGGGATCTTTCATATCTCCTACTACTTCATCCTTTTGGCTGGTGATGCCAGAGATTGGACTGGGACTTTTCGCATGCAAAGCAGCTGGCCTACCACCCAGTTAGGGCTCCTGCTCTCCTTTCCCCGTAACTCAAGGGTACAGTGTTCAAGGTAGCATGTTCTCTGGATCTTATTGCAAAGCTGTGGCCATACACCTTTGAGCTCTGGAGTTCCAAAGCAACACGCCTTTCTGGAAAGGCGTCTGAAGGCGCTCTGGGCTCTATTCGGTTTAGAAAAAAGGGTGCTAACAGGGTAGGATGCAGGCCTGCCGTGTTTTGTCAGTCAGTTAGAGGGGCCGTGGCTCAGCTTGGCATCCGAATGCTTCAGGTTGAGTCCCGGGCATCTCCGGCCCTTACTTTACCTGAGACCTCAGAGAACAAGTGCCAGACTCACAGCAGACAATACTGAGCTTGGTCGGCCAGTCGTCTGATGCAGATAGATCGAAAGACTTCCCATCCGTTAAAGCCATTTCCAGTAATTCAGGTTGCAGATTTGGAATGCTTTTTTTTCTAAAAAAACCTGATTTTCAGTGGGAGGTTTTATATATAAAAAATGGGAGATAGTAGTGACCGTCTGAGGGGAAAAAAGTCTTCCTTCTGGCTTGGATCCATCAGAGGATTTCCATGAGTAGAAGACTCGTGTGTGATATTTTGCCATTTCCCCTCCCCCATTGC
This sequence comes from Gekko japonicus, assembly GCF_001447785.1. NCBI lineage: Eukaryota > Metazoa > Chordata > Lepidosauria > Squamata > Gekkonidae > Gekko > Gekko japonicus. The sequence goes on along the minus strand of NW_015170282.1, from coordinate 331,555 downwards.
AAACCCATGATTCCATAAGAAGAAGAGGAGGAGGGGGAGGGGGAGATTGGATGTATAACCCCACCCTTCACTCAGAGTCTCAGAGCGGTTTACAAACCCCTTTCCCTCCCCCTCCCTACAACAGACACCCTGTGAGGTAGGTGGGGCTGAGAGAGCTCTTTCAAGAACTGCCGTTTCAAGGACAGCTCTTGTCAGAACTACGGCTTGCCCAAGGTCATCCACCAGCTCCAAGTGGAGGAGTGGGGAATCAGACCCGGTTCTCCCAGATTAGCGTCCGCGTACTTAACCACATTTTGGATTGGAGGTGGGAGATGAGAAAGTTGCTCTCTGTGAGTAGAAATCCCTTTCATTCACAGAAATCGATTTGGATCCAGACTATCTTAACAGAGGGAAAAATGCCTCTTTTATGATGACAGCTACAAAGGCCTGAACTACACGTTACAATGCAGCCATATTGCAGCCGCTAGTTCCCAATGGGAGCTCCATTTAAAAGTGCTGCTGGGGCCTGATTAGTATCAGGATGGTGGGGGTGAGCTCCTGCCTGCTCCCCCCCCCTGTTATTTGCCCTGTCTCTCCCCCCCTGCACATGGTCCCTGCTCAAAATCGCCCCCCCCAGCGGCACTTGTAAGTGGAGTTTCTACGAGGAACTGGCACCTGCAATATGTTTGCAAGTTCCCATGGTAGACTTGTGTAGGCTGCAAAGTGTTCTTTGCGCATGTGCTTAATTTTCAAAGGACAAATGTTTCCCAAAAAGGAAGAAAAATGGTGTTCGATGCAATGTTTTGCAGATGTCATTGATTAAGGGTGGTCAGGGCTTCCACCTGTACGCAGGGGGCGGGGGTACATCCTGAAGTCAATGCAAAAATTACTCATCCCACAACATTTCCTCTCTCTCTCTCTGTTTTTGTGACAGCCCTTCCAGAGAAAATAAAAGAGTAATCTACACAATCATGGAACTTTCTCCGCTGCTGGATTCTGCAAATATGACACCAGCCGACTGGGGCAAGATTGCAAAGTGCCTTGAGGTATGCCAGAATTTTCCTTGCAAGGGTTATATGACATTACACATAGACATTTGTTAATTTTTTTTTCTTTTACATTACAAGCCAAACTGCTTTAGATCTTAGGGATCAGATATGTACTGGCAGACGTTTACTCTAAGTTGAGTTAGTGTGAGCTAGCTCACAGTTTTTTAGCCTCCGGCTCACACATTTTTGTCTCAGCTCAGGAAGGAGGGCTCCAGAGCAAACTAGTTTATGCAGCGGCCAAATCGCTCGCTCACAACTTGGAATTTTTTGCTCACAAGTCTCCACAGCTTAGAGGGAGCATTGGTGTACACCCTACCCCACCCCAACTTGGATGTCCAGGATGTATCGGGCTCTGCCACTCCTTATTGGATCAATTCAGGTTGTGCGGTTCACACATCTGGCTTTCTGTATCCACAGTAATGTACTGTTCCCATTCCATTCCATTCAAAAAAATGACCTTTCAAGCTGAACTCAGTTTAAGATTCATGGAATTACACATTGAAGCAGTCTGCTAAGCGCACTGCTTGAACACTGCCAGTGAAGCCAGCTTTCCCCTGTATCGGTCAGAACTTTGGTTCTGAACAGGTATAACAGGGATGAATCGATAAGCAGGATCCGATTGGGACCTAATAGCCTGCTCACAGCGTTATCCTTGGGAGGGAGAAAGGTAGGAGGTAAACAGATTCCAGAGTATTTTTTGCCTGTGCGATTCAATGTATTGGAGACCTGTACTGCCAGTTTTTAATGGCTGGCTAAAATCCATTTGACCACAAGGTGGAGATAGAAGGTAACTTTGGACGCCGGTGAGCTTTCCCCGTGACATGCTAGCGAGCTCTTGAGAAAAATATTTTAGGTGGTTGAAATGCTCTCTGAAGTTCTGTTCTTGGGAGGGGGGGGGTCCCCAGGAAGAGGATTTCGGGGCACATTGTGGGCCACAGGGGTAGAAGGGTAAGAAAATGGTGCTTTGGGGTCGGAAGTCCTTGGGCTCATCTAAAACAGCCTGGATCCAAGTCTGAATATAGTTCTGAGCCACTGAGACGGACAGAGTTTTGTTCACTGGTGCGGGGACAGGAGGCCCCCCCCCCAGTTCAGCTGTAGAACGCACATGTTCCTCACACAGGATCCAAGGCTCAATCCCGAGCAGCTCCTGATAAAAGATCTTAAGAACATAAGAAGAACCCTGCTGGATCAGACCAAATGCTCATCCAGTCCAGCATTCTGTTCACACAGTGGCCAACCAGCTACCTTTAGGAAGCCCACAGACAGGAAGTCTGCAGCAGCAGCATCCTGCCTGTGCTCCCCAGGAACTGATTTGAAGAGGCAGGCTACCTCTGGTATGGAGACATCTCATAAGAACATAAGAGAACATAAGAGAAGCCAGTGGTGGATCAGGCCAGGGGCCCATCCAGTCCAACACTCTGTGTCACACAGTGGCCAGAAATACCAGGTGCCATCAGGAGGTCCAGCAGTGGGGCTAGGACACCAGAAGCCCTCCCACTGCTGACCCCCCCAAGCACCAAGAATACATAGCATCACTTGCCCCGGAGTCCCTATCTATACCTTGTGGCTAATAGCCACTGATGGACCTCTGCTCCATATGTGTATCTAATTCCCTCTTGAAGCCGTCCATGCTTGTAGCTGCCACCACCTCCTGTGGCAGTGAATTCCACGTGTTAATCACTCTTTGGGTGAAGAAGGACTTCCTTTTATCTGTTCTAACCCGACTGCTCAGCAATTTCATGGAGTGCCCACGAGTTCTTGTATTGTGAGAAAGGAGAAAAGTACTTCTTTCTCGACCTGCTCTATCCCATGCATAATCTTATAAACCTCAATCATGTCACCCCTCAGGTTTTGTTTCTCCAAGCTAAAGAGCCCCACGTGCTTTAACCTTTATAGGGAATGTGTTCCAACCTTTTTATCATTCTAGTTGGCCTCCTGTACATTTTCCAATGCTATAATATCCTTTTTGAGGTGTGGTGACCAGAGCTGTACACAGTACTCCAAATGAGGTCGCACCATCGATTTATACAGGGGCATTATGATACTGGCTGATTTGTTTTCCAATTCCCTTTCTTGGACATTAGGACTAGGAACAATCTTTGCCTGGGACCATAGAGTACAACCACCAGACAGGGTAGACAGTTTTGGCCTAGCGCTGACTCAGCAATATAAGGCAACTTCAGGAAGATTCACTTAGAGATCCTCTTTTTTGGCAGTGCAGAGGATGCTGACATGGTTTAATTAAAAAAAAAATTCTCCGGCCACCACTCAGAGCAGTGGTTGGCAATGGCAGCACAAGTAGCTTTCTTTCCAAGCTCCAATCCTCCCCCTTCCCCCGCTGCTCTATTAAGGGTCCCAACCTACAGTTATCTAGGTTCTAGGGGCCAAACTACACATTACACTTTCCACCAGTTTGCCTCAGGGTCTTGCAGCCATACTGCAGCTGTGGGTTCCCAGCGCCAACTCCATTTACAAGAGCCCCAGGAGCCCGATTTATATTGGGACCACAGTGTACGTAAGTGGAGTTGCCACCAGGAACTTATAGCTGAATATGGCTGCGAGTCCCTGAAGTAAACTTGTGGAAAGTGTAATGTGTAGTTTGGCCTGAAGTTTGTTACTGCATTACTCTTACTGGGGAAGTTCAGGGCTCAAGAAGAAGAAGAAGAAGAGGAGGAGAGTGGATTTATACCTTAACTACCTGAAGGAGTCTCAGAGCGGCTTACAATCTCCTTTCCCTCCCCCTCCCCACAACAGACACCCTGTGAGGTAGGTGGGGCTGAGAGAGCTCTTTCGAGAACTGCTCTTGAGAGAACAGCTCTGAAAGAACTTGTCACTGACCCAAGGTCACACTAGCAGCTGCATGTGGAGGAGTGAGGAATCAAACCCGGTTCTCCCAGATTAGAGTCCACGCTCCTAACCACTGCACCAAACTGGCTCTTACCTTTTAAAATGTGAATGTTTGGGGTCTAAGAGCAAAGGATGCCTCACATTATAATTTAGTACAAGGGAGATGATGGGGAGAGCTTTTGGATGCTTTGGCCTCTGCTGGGGGGGAAGGGTGCTGTTCTCATCTAGTCCCTTCTTCCCCCGGAACGGAAGACCACAAAGCTTCCTCATCCCTGGCCTTCCTCTTCCTTTGACTTTTATGGGTCGCTCTCAGGTCCCCACCCTTTCCCAGCTCCCTCGCCTTGATCACACAGAGGGGTTGCCAGATTTGTTTGGTTGGCATACCAAACTAGGAAAGAAATAAAGTACAGATAGGCCTAAATCTAATTTCTGATCTTAATATTGATTTTATCATGTCTGTATTTTAACACTTTTAGATTCTTATTTATAATTTTAGATGCCATAATATTTTATAATTTTATTGCTCCCTTATCTGTACTTATCTGTCTTCTATTATACTGGTCTATGACCGTAATAAAGGCTTGTTGTTGATCACACAGAGGACTTTTCTCAGAATCAGGAGAGCCTTTGTCGTAGGGTGTAGCCTTGCCCATGGCTCCAGTCCGTGACCCTGCCTTCTTTTTTCTTTCTCTCCCCTTACCCCCTTGGGTTATCGACCCCGTCTTTACATATGGTGGCCCTGTCAAGGTGGGATGGCTATGATGACCTCCCCCGGTCCTGTATGTTTTCTTACAGTGGGGCCAATAGAAATTGGGTGAGGGCCCTTGCACAGCGACCTCTGCCTAATCCAGAGCTGCCCCCCTGTAATGTACTGCCGCCATTACCACATGCAAGGTATTCAGCCTGACATGCCCGGACTTGCCCGGGCTGGCCAGGCACAATTTATCTGTAGCATCAGTCGAAAGACAAAGGATCCGAAGGATCCTAGCCGGCCCAATCAAAAGGGCTAGCTTCCCAGCCGGGAGACCAATGGTCGCCCGGTTACTGTAAATAGCCTATCGGGAGTAGGGGGTGTGTTTAGGTGTACTGGTGGCGGGTTTTCTGAACGCATATAAACCGGCCTCCGAGCTGGTTTCTTTGTCTTTGTTCTGATCTAATAAAGTACTCTCTGCTGAATCACTCAACGTCTCAAGTACTTTTCACCCCCCATAGCTGCTATTCAGTGAGTCAAAGAGCTCCCTTTATCAGAAGGTAGCTTCAGAGGGATGCCATGTTGAACCGCCTTAGAACACTTAAGATTCCAGAAGAGATTTGCTTTGTGGATTCCAGTCCGATAGCACCTTAAAGGTTTCCCTTGCTCGAAAGCCAGTCGAATCTGACTCTAGGGGGCGGTGCTCCTCTCCGAAGAGCCAGCGCTGTCCAAAGACTTTTCCCGTGGTCATGTGGCCGGCATGACTAAACGCCAAGGCGCATGGAATGCTGTTGCCTTCCCACCGGAGAAGTACCTATTTCTCTACTTGCAATTTCTTGCTTTCAAACTGCTAGGTTGGCAGGAGCTGGGGCCATAGACGGGAGCTCACTCCGTCACGCGGCACTCGGATCTCGAACTGCCGGGCCGACTTTCCAGTCTGCAGCTCAGCATGTTAACCTCTGAGCCACCGTGGCCCCGATAGCACCTTAGTGACCAACAAAATTTTCGGCCTATGAGCTTTTGAGAGTCAGGCCTCCTTTATCTTGATGCCTGGAAGTTTTGTTCACTGGGACAGAATGGAAACATTGATCTTTGTCTTCGCTGGGGGTGTAGATTTGTCAAATTTCAAGGGGGGGGATATCAAGATCCTGTTTCAGAATTTAAAAAGCATAGTGTGGTGAAGTTATATTTAATGCACCATTCCTGTGTTTTGAACAGAAGAGGGCAGTCTTGGGCTGGCAGTTGGCCTCTCTTGAGGCTGGCTTCCGGGGCTGCCTCCCGGTACGCCACAATAGCCCCAGTTTACTTAATCTGTTCTCGTAAATGTTATAATCCCCAAAGTAAAAGCAGCAACAACAACACAACCCCCCCCCCAAGACCATACGATTCATTTACATATGTTAACATTCCTGTTTTAAAGCCATTGCTAAGCTTTGCTTAATTAGCAGTCTTCCTCTGGTTAAGAACACATCATTAATATGTATACGTGGCAGTTCGGGTCTTTGAGTTTCCCTCATAATTAGCAACTGAAAGAAATAAGATTTTATGTCGACTGTGTTCTTTAACAATTAATTATGTTCAACTGGAGGGAAAAATAAGATGGTGCTTCTCAGAAAGGGAGTATTAAAACGCCAGATAGGAAAACCCAAATCAGATGGGGACTCCAAGCGGCATTTTGTGGTTTGCGTCGGTCAGCTGCTGTTGTGAGGGCTGGTTCCCCCACCCTCTTCAGGCTGTTTCCTTTGAGCTTCCATCCCCCCCCCCCTAAAAAAAAAGTCTCTCTGTCTTATACATATGAATATACTCTTACACTGAGCCAGATCAGTATTATTTCCTCTGTCTGGCGGTGGCCGTCAGTCTTGGGTGGGCAGAGACTATTTGAGATCTCCTAACTGGAGCTGCCTACTAGGGGCTGCGGTGGCTCAGGGGCTCAGACGCTGAGCTGCAGACAGGAAGGTCTGTAGTTCGGCAGTTTGAGACTCTAGTGCCGCATGATGGAGTGAGCACCCATCTCTGGCCTCAGCTCCTGCCAACCAAGCAGTTCGAAAGCAAGAAATTGCAAGTAGGTAAATAGGTACCGCTTCGGTGGGAAGGTAACAGCGTTCTGTGCACCTCGGCATTTAGTCATGCTGGCCACATGACCATGGAAATGTCTTTGGACAGCACTGGCTCTTTGGCTTGGAAACGGAGATGAGCACCACCCCCTAGAGTCGGATTCAGCTAGCTTTCAAGCAAGGGAAACCTTTAGCTTTACTTTTTAACTGGAGTTGCGAGGGATTGAAGAAGAAGAAGGAGGAGGAGGAGGAGGAAGAGGAAGAAGAGAAAGAAGAAGAAGAGGAAGAAGAAGAAGGAAGAAGAAGGAAGAAGAAGAGGAGGAGGAGGAGGAGGAGATTGGATTTATACCCCACCCTTCACTACCCAAAGGTGTCTCAGAGCAGCTTACAAACTCCTTTCCCTTCCCCTCCCCACAACAGACACCCTGTGAGGTAGGTGAGGCTGAGAGAGCTCTTGACAGAAACTGCTCTTTTTCAAGAACAGCTCTTATCAGAACTACAGCTTGCCCAAGGTCATCCAGCCAGGTGCAAGTGGAGGAGTGGGGAATCAAACCCGGTTCTCCCAGATTAGAGTCTGCGCACTTAACCACTACACCAAACTGGATTGAATTTGAGGTTCTTCAAGAAATGCATTTCTGCACTTTTTCCGATGCCAAAACATTCTTTTTGAGGTGTGGTGACCAGAACTGCACACAGTATTCCGAGTGAGGTCGCACCATCGATTTATACAGGGGCGCTATGATGCTGGTGATTTGTTTTCAGTTCCCTTCCTAATAATCCCCAGCATAGCGTTGGCCTTTTTCATTGCAGCCGCACACTGTCTCCACATTTTCAGTGAGTTATCTACTACGACTCCAAGATCTCTCTCTCAATCAGTCTCTGCCAGTCTCTGCCAGTTCAGATCCCATCAATGTGTATTTATATTTAGGATTTTTGGACCCAATGTGCATCACTGATTTTTATCGGGTTGGATCTGAGACTTCCACAGAGTTGTTTTGTGGGAGCAATTTTTAGTACCTTTCCTAGCCCCCCACCAAACCTGAAAAGCCACCACTGAAAAACAGATTCAAATCCAGTAGCATCTTAGAAGCCAAGAAGATTTTCAGCACATGAACTTTCGATAGTCAAAGCGCCCTTGGTCAGATACTGGCGGACAGGGATTATTGCACGTAGCGGGGGGGGGGGTTCATCCAGTTTCCCTTCTTGCTACAGCCCCTCCCCAAATTCTGCCTGGCATAATTCTGTGAAGGATCTCTTAACCCTCAGTTGTGGATTTCTTGTCGGGTGCAGGGAATGGCCAGAGGAAGGTGGTAAAAATCAATCCTACAAACACTCAATTTATGACAGTTTAGATCTAGCCTGTTGCATTCAAATGATTTAACAAGTAACTCTGGAAAATACTAGACTATGTGTCTGTTCTGGCTTTTTATGTTGCTTTGCATTATGATGCATGGACAGCTTCAAGGGGGAATTGGATAAACAGATTGAGCAGAGGTCCAGCAGTGGCTATTAGCCACAAGGTATAGATAGGAACTCTCGGTCTAGGGCAAGTGATGCTCTGTATTCTTGGTGCTTGGTGGGGGGGGGCAACAATGGGAGGGCTTCTAGTGTCCTGGCCCCACTGCTGGACCTCCTGATGGCACCTGGTAATTTTGGCCACTGTGTGACACAGAGTGTTGGACTGGATGGGCCTTTGGCCTGATCTAGCATTGGCTTCTCTTATGTTCTTATGCCCTCATCCCCCTTTCCATGTTACCCAATTGTTTCCCAATTAAAAGAGGTCTGGTGGTGGGTCTTTAAGTGACCTATCCAGACACTGACAGCTTGGAAGTGCAAGGATTGGTACTCACAAAAATGGGAAGCAGAAGAATACATGAACATATGAAACTCTCTTATACTGAATCTGACCCATGGTCTATCGAAGTCAGTGCAATCCTAGCTCGCCTCCTTGTGGGGCACCCTGGATCACACTGAAGAACTAGAACTTCTGGCTGCCAGACAATTGTAGGATCTCCTGGCTACACTGTGCACATGGAAACAAGCAATCAAACAGTCCTTCTCAGTTTGGTGTAGTGGTTAGGAACGTGGACTCTAATCTGGGAGAACCGGGTTTGATTCCCCACTCCTCCACATGCAGCTGCTGGTGTGACCTTGGGTCAGTGACAAGTTCTTTCAGAGCTGTTCTCTCAGGAGCAGTTCTCGAAAGAGCTCTCTCCGCCCCACCTACCTCACAGGGTGTCTGTTGTGGGGAAGGGAAGGGAAAGCCGCTCTGAGACTCGTTCGGGTAGTGAAGAGCGAGGTATAAATCCAATCTCCTCTTCTTCTTCTCTCAGGACCAATTGACAAGGGGTATAGGAGACTTTTTGCATCTTGTCTACTCAGGCTGGCAGCGACCCTCCAAGGTCTCAGGCCGAGGTCTTTCACATCACCTCCTGCCAGATCTTTTTAACTGGGGATGCCGGGGATTGAACCCGGGACCTTCGGCGTGCCAAACAGATGCCCTACCACTGAGCCACAGCTCAGGATTTGAGGCCACAGCTTCAAGAATTTGAAGATGGAAAGGAAGGCTAAGTAAGCAAATTCAGGAAGCCGCTCTTTCCCCACACTGTGTGTTACACTGGTGTTTAAATGATGCCATCTGCAATGCATTTAATCTTAAAAGGTTATTTAGAGAGGAAAGGTAATTGTGGCTATTTCAAAAAAATCAACATGCTTGCCATAGTTCTTTAAAATGCTGTACCCAATCCCTCGAGTTTCCTAATGACGACATATACTACCCTCCAATGCAAGAGGCTTATTTTAGTGGAAGGCTCCTGGTGATGGAGGAACACGTCACTGTTAGCTGAGCACAGTAATGGGGTACAACCCGCCATGTTTGTTTGATGACCCTTCCCGGTCAGGGTCCCCCCCCCCTTTTCTAAAATTCACCTTCTTAACATGAGGAATTTCTTTTGGATCGCCAGGCACACTACGAGCAACACGACGGCTTTGTGATCCTTCACGGCACAGACACAATGGCATACACAGCCTCAGCGTTGTCGTTCATGTGCGAGAATCTGGGCAAAACCATTGTCCTGACCGGCTCGCAGGTAAGTGGCGTCCTCGAGAAACTCCAAGAGGTGGGCTGTACTCTGCGAGTTAGGCTTAAGTTCGGAAACGGTCTTGTCTTATTCGACTTGAGCAGGTGTCGGTGAGGGGGAGGAAGTGAATTTTCAAAATAAACCAATCATCCCCTGCAACGGCCCTGTCTCTGATCGTATGAACGAATCCCATGGGCGCTAGATGATCTCTGAGCTAGATGGTCTCTGCCAAAACTTCCATTTGGCAAGATCAGTGGTTTTCTGTAGGCTCTTGTGCGCATGGACATTTAAGCAGAAGGGGAAGCGCATAGCATGGCAGAGAAAGTCTCGCGGGCACAGAATGCGTTTGTACGATCTCAGCCCTTGTGAGGGAGGCGTTTACCGTCTCCAGTTCAAGGAGGGGGACACAAGAGTGGGAGTTAGTGTTAGGCCCCAAGGAGAGCTCGTGTGACGATAGGGCCACCCTCCACAGAAGCCCAGCATTCACTAACTACACCTGCTAAAATTTCGAAACCATAAGTGGCACAGTAGGTTGACTATCGGACGGCAGTGCTTGTCAAGGGATATTTCTTACATGTTGAATTCCCCCTTCCCCCCCCAAAAAAAGAACATGAAGAAAAATTATGCAAAAGGGGAAAGATAATTTCATGAGGTGGGAGAGAATAATGTTTTATATTCAAAGGGAGGAAATCCTACCATCTGCCATAGTTTAGATGAAGAAATATGTCCACGTCCCAGTAAATCACACGATAAGAGAGTGTACCATAAATTATTCATGGCCTTCTATTTGCTTTGAGATGGGAGCCGTCTTTTTTCTCTTCTCTCATTGCTGATTTTTTTTTAAGCCATTGGCTGTAATTTCTGTCTTTCTCTCCAGGTGCCCATCTATGAGCTGAGGAACGACGGCCGATCCAACCTGCTGGGCTCCTTGCTGATCGCTGGACAGTTTGTAATCCCTGAGGTCAGGTCACCCACATTGTCCCCGCTTTCCCCCTCCTTCCTTGCTCTCTTTTTAAAAAATGCTTTTCCAAATGCTCAAATACTGTAGATTCCAGTGTGCTGAGTGATAATTGTGGAATTATCAACTTTGCCTGTTTGCCATAGATATTAAAGCGTTTGTTTACAATAAAAGATTGGCAACGGCTCTCCGGGATCTCAAGCTGAGGTCTTTGACATCACTTCCTACCTGATGGTGCTAACTGGAGATGCTGGGGGATTGAACTCGGGACCTTCTGCGTGCCCAGCAGGTGCTCTGTTACTGAGCTACAGCCCCTCCCTGTGTATTTGCTGTGTTTACCTCACAGGGGCTACGGTAAGCTCTTGTAGGATTGGCGACTTTAGGAGTGTGTTGCCTAATATGCAAAGGTGTTCCTGCTACAAAAAGAGCCCTGCAGTGTCTTATAAGGTTTGGGACCAATGGGCCTCCTACTCCCAAACTATCCTGCCATACATTGGAGATTCACTGTAGCCTGTCCTCTGCCACTCTTCTCCGTGTTAATCGTGGAGGGTTGTCATGACAGAGAGAGTCTAGATTCCCCTTGAGATTTTTCTACTATTATCAGGTGTTTTATGTTGAGGACTTACTTAGATTTCTCAGTGGGCTTTTTGTTGCTTATGGGAGACAAGGCTGCATGGTATATAGACCAATCTCAGACGCTGGGCAGAGTCAGTACTTGGATGGGAGGCCACCGAGGAAGACTCTGCGGAGGAAGGCAATGGCCCACCACCTCTGCTTCTCACCTGTCTTTTTAAAAATTGGTTCTTATTAAATTAAATGTCATGAACAATAAACGATCCATGCAATTAAGAATACAAAGAATCCAGCCAGAATTCCACAAGGACATCCAAAAAAAACCCCCAAACCAATAAACCCCCATATAAACAATAAGTGCTAAAATATTAACAAAAGGAGAAAACCTACAAAATCTCTATCCAACCTGGCTACAGATGTAAAAATTTCTTCTTCTTTTTTAATCCCCTGAAGACAGGGTAGCTTTATTAGTTTTTGTTACACCTACAAACCTACAGAAATTAGAAAGGGGGAGGGGAAAGAAAAATAAAAAACCCCAGGATACAAGACAGCAAATAAAAAAACCCACACTATGACTAAAAACCCAAGAAAGGAAGGTCTTTAACAGTTAGTATCCAGTTAGTCATAAAAGTTATAACTTTTCGTTTAAGTCAATGAATTCAAGAGTTAGTGAGTCCGTTTTAGTCATTATCTATCTTCTTCTTGTTGTACACAAAGTCTCTTTCATCTTCTTCTTTCTACAGATGTAAAAATTTCTGATAGAGACGGTTTAGGGGGGATTATACCTTGCTCCACCATGTCAGAGGTCATTTCGGGTGGGATCGCGGGAGAACGCAGTTCCCCTGGGTGAGGTGCGAGGGGGCGGGGCACACAACGTAGCCCCACCCCCTGCTTCCAGCCGCCTCGCTTCTGGCCCTCATTCAGCCAGGAGGAGGCAGGAGAAGAGGAAGGGTAAGTTGCTTCCTCCCCGCCTCTCCCCACCCCTGCCTGCCTGGGGCCAGGGACGGCCTTGGAGGGGCTTCCTCGCACTCCCGCCGGCCTTGCAGGTCCACTGCCGGGCCCCTGATGTCAGGGTGTGTGGCATATGCTAATGAGTTATGCTAATGAGTTCCCCTAGCTCTTTTTCTACGAAACGACCCCTGCACCATATATTGCAAAACCGGGTGCCAGGTCTCTGCAAATTTGGATTGATGGCTTATTCCCATTCTGACACAGTAAATTATCTATGATTTCCCCCATTATGACCTGATAAATTTTTTCATACCAGTTTGTTACCAAAGGGGGTGCAAGATCTCTCCATTTTGATGTGATCGTTAAAAGGACAGTGGCTAATACAAGAGCAATCAACTCCTTACTGGAGTTTCTAACAGACATGTCAGGCCAGTGATCTAGTAGTATTGACTCTGGTGCGAAAGGTAACTCAACACCTGTAATACCCTTGATCCAGCTTACAATTTCTAACCAAAATCTATTTATATAAATACAGTCCCACCAGCAGTGTCGGTAGGATCCTACTTGACCACATCTTTTCCAGCAGTTTGGGAAATTAGATGGGTAGATGTGAGAGAGTCTCTTGGGAGCCACTTTTCACCTGCCCTGAAGGCCCCTTGCTGTGGTCACTGTAAGTTGGTTGTGACTTGATGGCACTTAGGTACATTTTATTGCTTACCAGCCATCTAAAGCACATTATTGGAGAGGTGGGATACAGATGTTTGAAACAAACAAATGAAAATAATGTATCAAATTGTAGAGTTGAAAAGCCATCTAGTCTATCCCCCTGGTGAAAGGGGGTAAATAAAATCACATAGGCCCCGGTCACATGGCAAAATTGCCGCGGGAAAGGCACAGATGGTGGGCGGATTATCCGGGCACGATCACACCCCAACATCTGGGAAGTGGAGCGCACCCGTGGCTTACCACCGACAATGAGAGTTAAAAACGAGTATCTCCAAGGTACTAGTAAACGTTTGCCATGGGCTGCCTCCAGACGCCGGTGGTGTGATCGCGCCGGCACGCGGCATTCCCCTCGGTCCCCCGTTTACCCGCCGGCACCGAGGGGAGGACCGGTGGTGTGCCGCCGGCGCGTCTGATCGCATAATCGCGGATCAAACTGTGCCAGGGCAATTAGCCACGCCTCCCCCCGCGATATCCAGCCCATGTGACCGGGGCCATAATATGGTAAATATTACAGTGGCGCATTCTCATGCTTGGCACGTGATGTGTGACATGCCTTTAGGTGCAACCTATTCAACCTTCCTTCCTCTTTTAAACATCTTGGTCCCTTAGATCCGAACTTCAGAGGTTACTGGCAGTGCCTGAGAACTGCGAAACCTGCTTGCGCCAGGAAATGCCGCAAGCGGTTAACTTTATATTTAGTTTGTGTTGTCTTTACAACCAAAGTTATAAAGCAACAGACATGGCCCTTCTTCAAGGCACACAGGATATTAACCTCCCCAACATAGTATCTCATTATATTTTTAAGGAAAGAGACGAGTGTTTATTTTTTTTTTAATTAATCTGTTGGATCTTTTAATTACCGGGTTTGCACCCTGACAGGTTTCTTTTCTCGTCCCATAGGTGTGCCTGTACTTTTATAATAGACTGTACAGGGGAAACCGGGTGACTAAGGTGGATACAGAGAGTTTCAATGCCTTTTCGTCACCTAACCTGCCTCCACTTGCAGTTGCTGAGGTTGATATTGCAGGTAAGTGATGCTGTGATATTCCTCTGCAACAATATCATCTGTAACCCTTTCCTGAATGGTTGCAATATTGGACTAAGGTTCTGAACATCAGAAGAGCCCCGCTGGATCAGACCAGTGGTCCATCTAATCCAGTATCCTGTCTCACACAGTGACCAACCAGTTGCTCTGGAGGGCCAACAACAGGGCATTGAGGCCAAGGCCTTCCTAAGAACATAAGAAGAGAGGTGGAGGAGAAGAAGAAGAGATTGGATTTATACCCCACCCTTCACTCAGAGTCTCAGAGTGGCTTACAAACTCCTTTCCCTTCCCCTCCCCATAACAGACACCCTGTGAGGTAGGTGGGGCTGAGAGAGCTCTCTCGAGAACTGCTCTTTCAAGGACAGCTCTGACAGAACTATGGCTTGCCCAAGGTCATCCAGCAGCTGCAAGTGGAGGAGTGGGGAATCAAACCTGGTTCTCCCAGATTAGGGTCTGCACATTTAACCACTACACCAAACTGACTCCCTCCAGAGCCCTGTGGATCAGACCAGTGGTCCGTCTAGTCCAAAGTCTCACACAATGGCCAACCAGTTCCTCTGGAGGGCGAACAACAGGACATAGAGGCCAAGGCCTTTATTAGAACAAAAGAAGAGACCTGCTGGATCAGGCCAGTGGTCCATCTAGTTCAGCATCCTGTGTCACACAGTGGTCAACCAGTTACTCTGGAGGGCCAACAACAGGGCATAGAGGCCAAGGCCTTCCTAAGAACATCAGAAGAGCCCTGCTGGATCAAACCTGTGGTTCATCTAGTCTAGCATCTTGTCTTACACAATGGCCAACCCGCTCCTTTGGAGGGCCAACAATGGCATAGAAGCCTGGTGTTGTCTCCTGCCTCTGGGTTTCAGAGGTTTAGTGCCCCTGAATGTGGAGGTTCCCTTCAGTCAACCATGGGCTAATTGCCACTGATAGACCTATCCTTAGTGTCTGTCTTCAGTGAGTGTGTGTTGGTGTGTGTGTGTTTTGTAAGCTAGTTTATGGATCCTAGTCAAGTTCGCTGTGTCTTTTGATAACTACCTAGGTGAAAAATTGGCACGCGGTTTCCCCGTTGCCAGTACCTGTGTGGCTGCCCCATAGCTACTCCGAAGCATGGGGTGTGGTATGGAACCGAATGCATGCACTCCTGTGAGTCCGTCTTGCATCACTGCAGGCTTCATGTGCAATCAGCTGGCCTTCCCTGGATGCAACATTGTTGCAGTTGGATTTCACAGAATTTTTGTTGTTGTTCAGTCGCGCAGTCGAGTCCGACTCTTCGCGACCCCATGGATCATCTCCCGCCAGTCCCTCCTGTCTTCCCTCGTCCTCTGAAGTTTGCTCAATTTCATGTTCGTTCTGTCGATGACACTGTCCAACCATCTCATCCTTTGCCACCCCCGTCTTCTTTGACCTTCAATCTTTCCCAGCATCAGGGTCTTCTCCAGTGAGTGCTCCCTTCTCATTGGGTGGCCAAAGTATTTGAGCTTCAGCTTCATTATCTGGCCTTCCAGGGAACAGTCAGGGTTGATTTCTTTGAGGATTGACAGAATTTTTAGCTTTTACTTGAAGAAGCTATCTGGGTTCAAGTCCAATAGCACCCTGGAGACCCACAAGATTTCCGGGCTATGAGCTTTTGAGAGTCAAAGCTCCCCCTTTGTCAGAAGATAGTTTCAGGAGGTAGCCATGGGTGTGCTCAGAGGAGCTGTTTGATCTGATGTTGTTGCTGTTACCCTGCGGATTGAAAAGGCATGTTCAAACAGCATCGTCCGTATCCCGTTGCCCAGTCGTCCCCCCCCTCCCCGTTCTTACCCCCGTCGGATTACGAGTTTTGTGACACCAGGAAAAGCCTGAGGTTTATGGATGTAAGCAGGGGTCATTTCGTAGAAAAAGAGGTGTAGGAGCTCATTAGCGTAACTCATTAGCATAACTTATTTGCATATGCCACACCCCCTGACACCACCGGAAGTGTGTCAGAAGGCAACACCCACCACTCAGGCTCCACTGGACTGTTTTGGATTCCTAGCTATCGGGGGGGGGCATGCAGATCTGTCCTCGCAGAGGAGGGAGAGCTTGTACCTGAATAAAACTTGGTCTTAAAGGTGCCACTGGACTGTTTTGGGCCGGGGGCCGGGGGGCTCTGCAGCTTACCTGGCTGCTTCTTGCTCTGACTGAGGGCTGCTGGGAGCAGGGGGTGGGGCTTGTTACATGTGCCCGCCCCCTGGGCGCTTTACTGCCGGAGCTCTGCTCCTGTGCGCTCCTGCAGGAAATGACCCCTGGATATAAGTGTTTTCACCCCACATTTCCGGATATCTGAACTCTCTGTTGCGAACTTAAGCCATTTGGGAAGTCTGAAACTTCCATTCTGTTTTTGCTCTTTTAAAAAAAATCAGCAGTGTGTGCATCATTGGATCTTTGTGCCAGGGCTGTGAAACACTGCTTGTTTGTTTCTGTGCCGCAAAATTTTGTTGTGATCGGGAGCGGCAAATTCAAAGCAACCCCCCCCCTTTCTCTTGTTCCTTGGGGTGGGACAGCGGTGGAAATAGTCCCTAGTTAGGCTCCTGTATTGGCAGCCATGATTCCGCACCCAGGACTTTACTCCAAGCCACATCACAGTATTCCTTTTTGAGACTGACCAGTCTGACGGACAAGATTCAGAGACGCGTGGGAAAGAAGTAAGATCAGGCAGGAAAGGGAGTGATTTCTGGCGGAGAACTACCGTTGTGGAGGAACCAATGAGATTGCAGTACTTGGTGGAGGGATCGCTGAGCTGTCAAAAAGGAGTGGTGCTTTGAAGACGCGCTTCTGAGCACGTGTGAAAAACAAATCAGAGATAGAGGATGCTGCCAACCGACCGCTCCGTGGTTACCGTGCAGCAATAATCTGAGCGGTCAACCACGGGGAGGGGGGGGCAGTGTGTAGGGCAGCGGGTTTAAGGGTAGTAGGTGTTTGAACAAAACTCCCAGACACAAAAAATATGGATAAGATTAGCAGTGCGGCCAAAACTTGCTGAGCCTGTCATCTGACTGCAGCCCATGTTGGTCTGCAGTAGAACAAATAGATTCTGGTCCACAAGCACCTTAGAGACCAGACAGATTTTGTAGGTACGAGCTTCTGAGAGTCAGAGCTCTGGCACTTTGAGTCTCAAAAGTTCATACCCTGAAAATCTCGTTGGTCTCTAAGTCTTCGCCTGCCGACCAGCATGGGCTACTCTCCAAAACTATCTCCAAAAGGTTAGCATCCTGCAAGCTTTCGGCAGTGGGGTCTGGTTTTTAAAAGGGGGCGCTTCTTCTTTGGTGTACTTAGTTACCTGTCACAGAATCACAGACTGAACAATGCTTGTTAAAGCTAGAAGGTAATACTGGAGTGGAACAGAGCAAGGTCCTGCTTGGTCTGTCAGTATCTGACTAAATTGAGGAAGAAGGAGAAGAAGGAGGAGAAGAAGAAGAAAAGAAGAAGAAGAGGAGGAGATTGGATTTATACCCCACCCTTCACTACCCAAAGGAGTTGCAGAGCGGCTTCTGATCCCCTTTCCCTTCCCCTCCCCACAACAGACACCCTGTGAGGCAGGTGGGCTGAGAGAGCTCTCGTGAGATCTGCCCTTGAGAGAACAGCTCTGAAAGCCCTCATACACTCTCAAGCCTGACATGGTGGTTGTGAGGTCAAAATGCACAGGCGGGAACGTTGCAAGCCAGTCTGAGGGTGATTCTGCATCTAGCATTCGCTCCACATTTTCTCAACCGGGAGAAAAAGTGCAGCTCAAAACCACATTCAAATACCCCGGGGCAACACTGAACTGACTGCAAAGTCAGCCCTAAACGGCCGTAAATCTATGCAGGAGGCACCATAACACCCGATGACTGAAGAAAGCAAAAGCAGCACGCGCTGTGGAGGCCACTGTAAAATCCGATAATCAAAGGATGTGAAAGCGGCATGCACTGCAGAGGGGAATTTCTGTTCCAACGTGGGTTTGGTATGACAGCGGAGGGACAAGCCAATGCAGAATCACCCTGAGTCCCTGCTGGGGACTCCGATCCACTACACTGCACTCATTTCTCCTTCAGGGACTTCCAACCACGGGCAGTTCAAGACTCTCCACCTCTTGGCCGCCTCCCCGCATTCAGAGCGAAAGTCAGCGCCAGCTGATGTCATTGGGGCTGCTTTGCCTCTTGCCTGGCAGGGTCAGGGGCGGGAAGCGAGCGCGTCGCTGTTTGTCTGGAGCACGGCTCCTGTGGAGAAGTTGCCTTTCTGGTTTGATTTCATAACCTGGGATTCGGTCACCCCTCCTTAGGGAGGCGTCGCTTCTCGGAGCCGCTGCACTCCTGTAAACGAATGAGTCCAAACCTGCACTGCAAGCGTGGCTCCGGCCGGTTGCCCAACCAAAAACCCTGCTGCTTTGTAGAACGCGCTTGGCTCAGTGGAGTCGCTCCTCCCTTCGGAGAGGGTGTCCTTTGCACAGGGGCTCCGCTTGCTCTGCAGGGGTTTCCTTAAGGGGCAGGGGGGGGTCTGCGTGTACCAACTGGGATCTGGAGCCCGTGACCTCAACAGAACCACTTTCCCTTTCCTGCTCACAGTGTTATCCACTGCGAGGAAATTGACGCAACTCCGTATGGTGAGAGGTTTGGACTCATTCATTTATACGAGCTGCGTCGATTTCCTCGCAGTGGATCACGGGTGTTATCTACTCCCACTCTGATTCCTGTGGCACGACGGACTTTTGAGCGACACAAGGAAAAGGTTCCTGGATCCAGAGGAAGGCATCACCATTAGCAAAAGTGCTAGGGTGCGACTCTGTGTATTTTTTAGAACAAGGTTTTCTATGGATTCTGAGGCCTCCCCATAAATATCTCTCCTTTTTCAAATCCTCAGCTCTGAAGCATTAATCTTATCCACCTGGAGGAGGGCGTGGGTGGGAGGCAAGGCAGAATGGTGTCTCCCGATCTAGGAAGCTAAGCAGCGTCAGTGCTTGGAATGGGGGACCACCAAGGAAAGCTCTACAGAGGCAGGCATTGGCAAACCGTGCCAGCTTCTCACTTGCCCTGAAAGCCCCTTGCTGGCATCCTGTCTCACACAGTGGTCAGCCAGTTCCTCTGAATGGTCAACGTCAGGGTAGGGAGGCTGAGGCCTTCCCCAGTGTTGCCTCCTGGCTCTGGGATTCGGAGGCTTAGGTTAGTAGCCACTGATAGACACTGATCGATAGATACAGAGGAAAACCCGCATAGGCGGACTGGAGAGGTGGCAGTGCAGCACCGGGCAGATGCTCCCACGGTGCTGAACGGCCGCAGACGAGGTCGTTCTGCTGTGCTGAAGCCACAGTGGAGTGGCTCCGCCCACTCCCCCCAGCACTCCCTCCCTTGCACCAGTTGCTCACAGGCTGCATAACAGCCCTGGTCGGGCTGGTTCTGGCCCCTGGGCCTTCTCTTTGACACCCCTGCTGTAGGGTTTTCAAGGCAAGAGGCATTCAGAGCCGGTTTGCCATTGCCTACCTCCGTGTCATGACCAATGCTCCCTCTAAGCTGTGGAGTCTTGTGAGCAAAAATTCTACTTTGTGAGCTACAGGCATTAAAGTTGTGAGCGAGCGATATGGCTATTGCATAAATTAGCTTGCTCTGGAGTTTTCCTTCCTGAGTTAAGACAAAGAATGTGTGAGCCGGAGGCGAAAAAACTGTGAGCTAGCTCACACTAACTCAGCTTAGAGGGAACACTGGTCATGACCCTGGTATTCTTTGGAGGCCTCCCATCCAAATACTAGGTAAATACTACCCCTGCTTAGCTGCTGAGAACTGACAAGATTAGGCCAGCCTGGGCTGTCCAGGTGAGGGGCCAGCTTAAACTACTTGCTGCATTGTCCTCTTCTGACCAGTGGAAACGGAATGGGAAATCAGGGCCTGATGTCTTGGGTTCAGACTCCTCATAGCAAAATTCTTCTCTGCATTGGGAAAGACTCAGGGTGCCTGGTAGGCACTCACCTTCCCTATACATTGTGTGGCCCTAGCTAGGAAGTTATAGAATGCCCATGTAAACCGCTCAGAGCCTCCGGGATGGAGCGGCATAGAAATTGAATAAATAAATAAATAAATAATAAAGAGGTAAAGCCGTCTAGAGGTGCACTCGCCCAGTGAACTTTTTTTAATGGATGCTTTTTCAGTGTGTTCCTAAGCATGTCTACTCAGAAGTAAGTCCCACTGAGTTGAGTAGGACTGAAGCGTGGTTAGATTCGAGTCCAGTAGCAACTTAAGAGACCAACAAGATTTTCTGGGTCTAAGCTTTCAGGAGTCATTGGACTCTCTGAAGCTTATATCCTGAAAATCTCGTTGGCCTGAAATTTGCTACTGGGCTCGAATGTAGCTGTTCTACTGTGGTCCAACAGGGCTTCCCTCCGAAATTAAGTATGTTTGGGTTTGCAGCCAAACTTTTCTTTTGAGAGAGAGAGGGAGAGGGGGAGAGAGAGAGAGGTTGCTTTCACTTGAGCAAAATCACCTGTGCGCTTATCTTGGTTTGTTATGATGAGATTTATGTCCAGATTTGCATAATGCCAAAGAGTAACCTTCATCATCTACAGGCTCTTTTACAACCTCTCCCTTTCCAAGTCAGAACAGGTTACTTGGAGTTTGGGGTGCTGAATCTGGAAAAAATTCCACTAAAAAATTATTACCAACTAAGCAGATGCCTAGGTGAGATTCTCTGTGTGCGCCTATCTGGAAAATGTAATGCTGTTGCGACAATTATTTTATTCGCTCCTGTCTATTGTGGGTTTAAAAAAAAATTCTACCCCTTCCACCAAGGGAAAATAAGGGTGGCATAGATCGGGGTGTTACACATAAGGCCGGGGGACCAGAACCGGCCCATCCAGGGCTCTTGTGCAGCCCACGAGCAACTAGTGCAAGGGAGGGGACAGGAGACTTCTCAGGGGGGTGGGCGGGCAGAGCCACTCGGATCATGGCTTCAGCATGGCGGAACAACCTCGACTGCAGCAGTCAAGCAGTCAACCTCGTCTGCCCAGTGCTGCATCGCTGGCTCTCCAGTCCGCCAATATGAGTTTTCCTCTGCACCCCCACCTCCCAGCCCGGGGGGCCTTGCAGTGAGGATACACCCACTCGGAACTCACCAGCTGCTGTCCTTTATACAGTTTCTATCTCCGGTACCTGGCGTTATGTCTTATGGCGCACATGGCCCGGCCCGACAAAGTGACATTTATGTCAGATCCAGCCCTCATAACAAATGAGTTTGACACCTCTGGCATAGATGGTTCTTCTTTTGCCCGTTTTGCCTCTGTAATAACCTTATGAGGTAGGTTAGGCTGAAAGGAAGTGGGTAGCCCAAGGCAGCCATTGAGCTTTGTGGCTGGGTGGGGATTTGAACCTGGCTATCCCAGGTCTTAATCTGATAACTCAAGCTCCTACTTGCACTGTGTCAGAACCCCGGAAAGATCAGTTCCCAACAACAGTCATTCAGAGGAATAAAAGTTTATTGAGACGTTGATAAGATCCAGACCCTTGTGTTAGAACTGGCCAAAAGCGTGCGAAATTATACCTGAATTAAGCTAGGGTCAAATGGCCTGGGGCCAATCATGTTTCGGCAAAAGGTCTGCCAAAATAATGGGTCAGCCTCAAGAGATAACTATAAGACCAAAGGAAGGCAAAGCAGGCAGAAATGAAAGTATGCATTCCATTTATCCCCACAACATCCCATGGCAACCAAGCCTGATGAGTTGGGTGGGTTGACACATTGGCTCTCAGAGTCACTCATTCAAGCTTTTACTGTATGCATACTCATCAATGAAAACATGCTTATATTTATTTATTTGGATATTTATTTCCTCAATTCCCCCCCCCCCAGTGGGACCCAAAAGGTAAGAATGTAAGAAGAGCCACCACCCCCCCGGATCAGACCAGTGGTCCATCTAGTCCAGCATCTTGTCTCACATATTGGTCAACCAGTTATTCTGGAAGACCAACAGTAGGGCATAGAAGCCTTTCCTGGTGTTACCTTCCATGGCTAGTAGCCACTGATGGACCAATCTTCCATTAATGTATCCAGTCCCCTTTTAAACCAGTCTGTGGTTACCAGTCCACCTTACAAAAGCACCTTACCAACTTCATTTTCCCTTCCTCCATGTTACCTTCACAGACAGCCCATGGGGTAGGTTAGGCTGGGAGCAAATGACTGGCCCAAGGTCACCCAGTGAGCTTCTGTGGCAGAATGAGGATTCGGACAGGCCCGTAGCTATGGTGGGACCTTTAGGGGTCTGCCCCCTTTCTTAAAGGCAAACCCCCACAATTTATCCTGTAAATGCTATTTCCAATTGTTTTAAAGCAGGTTTTAAAGGCATGTGCTCCTTTAAGAAGAGTAGGGTGCTGTAGTTGACTAATTCCTGCACTGAGCAAGGGGGTTGGAGTAGGTGACCTCTAGGATCCCTTCTAACTGTATGTCAAGAAACTGGTCTCCTTTAAGAGAGTTTTTCTGCCTAAGTGTTAGCTTTCTTGACTATAGAAGTCATCACCCCCACCTGCCGGCTTGTTCTCAGAACTGTTGCTTAGGCTGGCAGAAGTGATTAACTTGCAGCAGCTGAGAACTGTCAACTAAAGTAGTTGACAGCTTGCAATTCAGCCCCACCAGGGGGAAAAAACCTGCCACACAAGCCACAAAATCCTGGCTACGGGCTTGGATTCGGACCTGGTTCTCCCAGTTCTTGGCCCAAAACTCTGACCACAATACCACACTGGCCCTATCCTGTGAACGTTTACCTAGAAATAAGTCATGCTGAGTTCACCAGGGCTTAGTCTTGGTGGAAAGTGCCGTCAAGTTGCAGATGACTCATGGCGACCTTGTAGGGTTTTCAAGGCAAGGGACAAACGGAGGCGGTTTGCCATTGCCCACCTCTGCGTAGCAAACCCTGAATTTCCTTGGTGGTCTCCCATCCAAGTACTAACTGGGGCTGACCCTGCTTAGCTTCTGCTCTCCGACAAGACCAGGCTAGTCTGGGCCATCCAAGTCTCCAGGCATGGCCGCCTTAACCGTTCAGAATGAATCTGAATCTTGGCAGCTGTGATATGTGAAATGTCAGCAGGTTCCTCAGCTGTGCCTTACCATGCATGTGCCTTACCATGGAGATAGAAGACGCATCTTTCTCCCACTCAGATTTAATACTTTGGTAGTTTGGGGAGACCAACTTCCCCAGAATAGCGGCTCTAGTGCACGGACGCACTTATTAAAACAGTTTTTACAAGGCACCCCCAGAACGAAAAAGGGGGCAGGGATGATTGACCAGGGCTGGATTGCAAGGGGGGGAGGGGAAGGGACTCCTCCTAGTAAAGGGGAGCAGCCGGAACATTTATATTGATTTACGGAATGAAGATAACTAGCAGAGCCTCCCGCAGAGAGCTATTCCGGATTAAAACGGCTGTGTCTTCCAGGTGAAATCCCCCTTTCCGAATCAGTATCGCTATGAAATATTCAGCAGAAATGTGTTTTTGAGGTAGACGTCCCTCCAGGAACTCTCACACAAGAGAGAATTGATTGCCCTCTGTGAATGTTTTTAATCTTGGCAATCTCTCGGTAATGATCGCTACCCCACGTGTGTCATCTCAAAGACCACTTTTCATCCTTCTTCAAAGCGTTGCAGACATGCAGCTTACAAAACTAGGTAAGGCATACTCTGAAAACAGGCTTGTCAGTCATTTCGCCGCATTTATCCTCTCAGGGAAGGAAATCCCTCCGGCAGCATTGATGCCAAAATAAAGCCCGGACCGTAAGGTGCCGTCCTGTCAAAGGGACTGTGGCTTAGCGGTAGAGCCTCTGCAGGAGGCCGCAGGTTCAATCTCCGGCGTCTCCGATTAAAGTGGTCGGGTAGTAGGTGATGTGAAAGGCCTCCCGTCTGAGACTCCGGAGAGCCGCTACCAGTCGAAAAGGCAATATAAGGGCCTGATTCAATATACGGCAGCTTCGCACGTGGACACGAGTAGATAAAACTTGTGCTGGAGAAATGGCAGTCCTGCAACAGAGCGGCTTTTCCATTTGCAGAGCAGGGGAGGGCAGTTTTGACAGTTCTCTCCTCCTCATGGGGAATCTCCGTTTGCTCCCGCCCCCCCCCCACGGTTTCTCGGGGGTCCACCGACCCACAGGAGTCTGATTTAGAGGGGGGCACAAAAGTCTGCAGTGGCAGGGAGGAAATAAGTTGCTCTCCTAGGAAGACACAACTTGTGCTGCTTTAGGATCCAAGCTGTTTGAAGGAAGTGGTTGAAGGTGGAAACGAATGAGCAGTTGTCACCGGAAAAGGGTAACTTGGCCAGTGTGAAACGTTTCTGAAATGCAATTGCTTATCGATCGCTTTTAAAAAGGGACCGCTAAACCTTGATCTCACTGAAAACTGATGGGCGCAGTTGGGTTTTCTCCACTGCAGCTAAGGGCACGCTAGTTATGATTCCAATTGTGGGTGCGGTGATTTGTAGGTTTCGTGGCGTGGAGAAGGGAGTGATCCGTCCAGGTCTGCAATTGTGCTCACTTCTTTAGATACTCCCGAAAGCTCATCCCCTGCCACAAATTTTCAATCCAATCCAATTCCAACCTTTAATGGCATAACATACATAATTAAAAAAAATACAGAATAGAAAAAGAATTTAACATGTAAACTGTTACACGAGGGGCTGCGGTGGCTCAGAGGTTAAGATGCTGAGCTGCAGACTGGAAGGCCGGTAGTTTGGCAGT
This sequence comes from Gekko japonicus, assembly GCF_001447785.1. Classification (NCBI taxonomy): domain Eukaryota; kingdom Metazoa; phylum Chordata; class Lepidosauria; order Squamata; family Gekkonidae; genus Gekko; species Gekko japonicus. The sequence continues at coordinate 306,904 of NW_015170282.1, read as the reverse complement.
TCGAGACCTGGGTGCCGCGTGACGGAGTGAGCTCCTGTCTCTGGTTCCAGCTCCTGACAACCTAGCAGTTCGAAAGCAAGAAATTGCAGGTAGATAAATAGGTACTGCTATGGTGGGAAGGTAACAGCGTTCCGTGCGCCTCGGCATCTACTCACGCCGGCCACATGACCATGGAGATGTCTTCAGACAGTGCTGGCTCTTCAGCTTGGAAATGGAGATGAGCACTGCCCCCTAGAGTTGGATTCGACTGGCTTTCGAGCAAGGGAAACCTTTACCTTTTACCTTTACTAAATAGTTACACATACAGTCATACTTAGTCTGGATTGGATTTAAGAGTATCTGCCAAAAAATTAGCTACGGCCTCAGTAGTCTCTCGCTTAGTGTCACTCAATAAATGTTGACATAAAGAAAAATTGGTCAAATAGGGGGGGTAAAGAGAGCTTTCGAAATAGTCCCTTATAGGGATTGTCATCCTGAGAGCAGTGGAGCAATTTATGCTGAATTGAGTCAGGGGTGTTCGCTCCGTAGGAACAGAGTCTTTCACCCAGGGGCACTCGATGATATCTTCCCTGTAAGACTTTAGTGGGGAATGCATTTCATCTGGCCAGCATAAACGCCCTACGATGATTTGGAGTCATCAGGTCTGATAGGGTGCCCCTGGACTCTTGCTCTTTTCCCTTGCTCCAGACAGACTCACGCGGCTACCCATCTTGATCTATCTCCATACAGGCTTGCAGTTGGCCCGTGGGACAAAAGCTGGTTCTTGGCACTTCCCAGTTGGGTTAGCTGTGAAAGGACGAAGGGGCAGAGGCAAGAAATGAAGGGTTGTGCAGGCCAGACCATTTTGCCGGGAAGGGTGAGGCAGTTGGAGATGTGCAGCCACTTGGAACCTCAGATGCCTAAGCCTGTTGCGGTGCCATCAGGTGTGGCTTCTCCCCTCACAGTGTCCTAGTGCTGAGAGCAGCAGCACATAATGGGATTTCCCTTTCCAGTAAAATTCCAAGATGGGGGTCCCCAACCTTTTCTGGCCTAGGGGCACACTTGGAATTCTGACACAGGATGGTGGGAGCAGCAAAAAAAAATGGCTGCCACAAAATGGCTGCCACGGGAGGCGGAGCCAGCTACAAAACGATTGCCACAGCTTAACTTCAGTAACACAGTATAAATCCTTGTGCTGTGGTGGCAGCTGCTGCCAAAGCAACATTTAAAAATAATCTGCACAGCCAATCAGAAGCCTTGCTGGGCAAAAACCCTACCTGGCCCCACCTATTTCCTATAAAAACACTTGGTGGGGGCCAGAAAAGCTGTCAGTGGGCACCACCTTGGGAAACCTGTTCTAAGATATGGGAACCATAAGAACTGCTTCTTCCGAAATGTGCCGCCTTCTGTGTTGACCTTCCGAGAAGGCCCAATTGCACAAGCTCCACCTTTTGGATGAGAGGCGGCTGGCTGCAAGACACAGGGACTTCTTGGTGGTTGCCCCCTTGCTGTAAAATTAATTTTCCACAGAGGCCTGTCTGGCTCACACGCTCTCCCAGCCATACCACCAGGAGGCCTTTTAATGAGAGGCACCAAGGATGGAGACAGCAGTCCTAAGAATATTTTCCTGGGAATAATCTCCACTGAATAAAACAGGACTGATTTCTGAGTCGACCTGCTTAGACTTGCGCCGTGAACTTTGGCACACACAAGGCTTGGAGAGTCAGAGCTGGATGGACTAGTGGTGTCTCTGT
>NW_015170282.1:275617-305127 GCF_001447785.1 Gekko japonicus | reverse complement strand
TGCATCTCTGTGTGTAATATTTTCCCCCTTCTGATAATGATTGCTCTGATCACATGACAGGGCCTTTCTCAATCACTGTCATATGATTTTAGCCTATCACTGTGTGTTGGAGAGAGGAGGGGTTGTGCCACTCGTTCCTAAGCCTTCTTTTAGCCTGCCAAAAACCTCTCCTGTGATTATGCAAATAGTATATAATTTGTATCCCATAATTAATTCTGTTCCCGTAATACGTTTCCCTGGTCTTGTTTGGAAAACAAATTAGAATGGTAAGAAGGGGTGTTACTAGAAGGCTTCTGAACACAGAAGAGTACTTTCCATCCTGAGCTTCTTTATATTGATTTGGAGAAAGGTATTTTGTCTGGCCTGGTGTTTGTGGGTTATTGGTTTTTTTTGCAGTCCCAAGAAAAAGTAACATGACACCGCTGCAGAAGCAGGGGTAGCTGATATTCGATGTACATAATTCTTTTGTTATAAAGGGCTACGTGTGAATGTTCCTGTGTTCCAAAGCAGTTTTTAAGAAAGATCATAAATATGTCACAGAGTGACGTGGATGTGGGATCCACACGGGTAAGTTGGACTGCATATCAGTAGGGGTACCCATGGGAAGGCCGAGCGCCGAAGAATAGATTCTTTTGAACTATGGTGCAGGAGAAGACTCTTGAGAGTCCCTTGGACTGCAAGAAGATCAAATCAGTCAATCCTAAAAGAAGTCAACCCTGACTGTTCCCTGGAAGGCCAAATAATGAAACTGAAGCTCAAATTGAATGTATATAAATTGAATGTATAATAAATACTTTGGCCACCAAATGAGAAGGGAGCACTCACTGGAGAAGACCCTGATGCTGGGAAAGATTGAAGGTCAAAGAAGACGGGGACGGCAAAGGATGAGATGGTTAGACAGTGTCATCGATGCAACGAACATGAAATTGAGCCAACTTCAGAGGACGGCGGAAGACAGGAGGGCCTGGCAGGAGCTGGTCCATGGGGTCGCGAAAAGTCGGACTCGACTGTGCGACTGAACAACAACAACCCATGGGAAGTATTCAGCTGTGACCCTTGCAGGAGGGTGTGATGTCACTTCTGGGTGGCACCCTAGGGATTTCCCCTAATCTCTATGGTAAAAACCATAGAGACTAGGCGAAAGTCCTAGAGCAGGGGTCCTCAACATGGTGTCTGTTGGTGCCATGGGACCAGTGCTCCCTCTAAGCTGTGGAGTCTCGTGAGCAAAAATTCTACTTTGTGAGCTACTGGCATTAAAGTTGTGAGCAAGCAATTTGGCTGCTGCATCAATTAGTTTGCTCTGGAGCCAGCCTTCCTGAGCTAAGACAAAAATGGGAACACTGCATGGGACCCATCAATATTTTTCCTGGTACCCACCGTTTTTCGCAAGTGGGTGGGGCCTGATGGGGCTTTTGCCCAGCAAGGTTTCTGATTGGCCATTGGAGATTTCATTGACTGTGCAGATTTTTAAAAAACTTTACTTTGGCGACGGCTGCACAAAGACCTTCACTGTGTGACTGAAGGTAAGCTGTGGCGCTGTCCTTGTGGGACTGAAGGGTAAGCTGTGGCAGCCATTTTGTGGCTGCAGCCACCATGCTGTATCAGAATTCCCAAGGTGCCTGTGGAGCTCAAAACGGTCAGGGACCCCTGTTCCAGAGCATCACCGTCGACACCATTTCTGGCCCATTTTTCCTTCCTCTCTTCAGTTTATTGAGGACAGGGGATTGCTTGCTGCCAGCTAACCAAACGGCAAGCCTACCTTGCAGTCATAGAACATTTACCTTAGCAATGGGAAGCAACATCGGGGGTGGGGGTGGGGCTGTTGCCTTCATTCCCTGCTTGTGGGCTTTTTGGAGCCACGTGGCCGGCATAGGATACAGGACTTGGATATATCTCGGATCAAATCCAGCTGTGCTTCTCCACATGCAGCTGCTGGTGTGACCTTGGGTCAGTCATAAGTTCTTTCAGAGCTGTTCTCTCAAGGGCAGTCCTCGGGAGAGCTCTCTCAGCCCCACCTACCTCCCAGGGTGTCCGTTGTGGGGAGGGGAAGGGAAAGGAGATTGTAAGCCGCTCTGAGACTCCTTTGGGTAGTGAAGGGCGGGGTATAAATCCAATCTCTTCTCCTCCTCCTCTTATGCTCTAACACAGAGTTTCCCAACCTGTTGGTCGTGACTCTTGTGAAAGTGGGTTGCCGGCTTTTGCAGTTTTCTCAATGTGTGCGTGCTGCGTTTGTCTGTCAAAGTTGGTTCCCGTGCCAAGGCTTGTGGGTCACCGCAGCAAATAGACCAGGAACCACTGTTCTTGCCGTGCTGTGGCAAAAACGCTGAGGCAAACAAACTGCATACATATGCACCACAGCGTGTTGTGGCTAGAGTGCCGACCTAGGAATGGTGTGTGGGGGGGTTCAAGATTCGAATCCCTGATGAAGGATGGCCTCGAGCCAGGTGCGCCCTCTCAGCCCAGCCCATCTCCTGGAACTGTGAGGATAAAATGGAGGAAGGGAAAACCATGTGACCACTCTGAATTCTTTGGAGGACGGGGCCAGGTAAGAGTGTGGCAGATACACCAAAAGCTGCTTCACAAGTTACGATCCGTAGCTATGCATGTGAGGTTTTTGTAAGGTCACACCTGTGAAATGTAGATGCGATAAACGCACGGGGTACCCTGGTTGGGTGGAAAGGGGGCATAAAAATGTTTTAAATAAGCAAAATGTCTGGAGACGAAGGTAGCGTACAGCTCGTCTATCTGAGCCAAGACTGGCGGCATCTCCCTATTGCACAAACACAGTGGCAAATTGGGCCTTGCTGTCCTACATGGGAGTGGCACCCTCTTTTGTAATGGCCCATTTCTGCTTGTGAACATGCATACGTTCGTGCAAATAGGGTCGGTGCTAAAAAGGTAATGTGTCTATATAGATTAACTCTGCATGCCAGTTGCTGGGGGGGGGGAGCGTGGGGGGGGACGACCCCTCTGTGTCCAACTGTTGTCCTTTGGACGCATCTGGTTGGCCACAGTATGAGATAGGATGCCAGACTCGATGGACCCTTCTTCTGATCCAGCAGGGCTGTTTTTACATTCAGAGAGCAAGACTCGATCCCAAACGTGATTTCCTTGGAAGCACACCCTGGTAACATCAGCCCAAGCGATTTCTGACCTCGGTGCCGCATTCCAAATGGCCGAAGTGTGACACATGCTTCCTAGCGAGCATCCACCCGTTTACCTTTTTTTAAGTGCCCTGTAAAAATTTAGTAATTAAAACAGCACAAAGAGGGCTCCTGCTTTTCCAGACTCCTCCTCAGCCGTACCTTTTTGTACGTTCCCACAGTTGTTCAGAGGAAGCGGATTGCGCCATGTGCGGGTTGACGTGCGCCTACATTGTTCCGGATGCGGCAATCCTGCCAGTCTCTCTGGATTATTTACACGCTGTTTGCCTGCAGTGCACGGATAGCGCGCTCCCCCGGAATTAATAATGAATGATTTTGCCATTTAGTAATGGAACTCGAGAGCGAATATTAGTTAAACTGCTGGCATCTGGTTTGGAACGTATAATCACACTTAATTGAATCATTGCCGTTTTATTTAATCACTAGTAACTGCATTATAAACTCCAAGAGATGATTAGTGGTAGGAGTAACAACAGCTGTCTTTTAAACATGTGTGAAATATGTGTCACGTCGACGCCCGGCAAGGTGGCTTCGCCGAGGGTTTCTCCCCCTCCCCCTAAGGCGCACGTGAACAGAGTTGCCCTTGTTAAGGCAAAGGATTAAACTAGCAGGATGTGTTTTTATACAGTAGAGCACTCTCATGCCGTCCTAGTGCAAAGGGTCTAAAAATGGCAAGCCATATGGTTGCGTCACACTGAACAGTGACAAAACCAGGTACCGTGGCTTATCGTATGGAGTACAGCCTGTGTCGACAATTCGGCAGCTTACTGAATTCTCACAGGGGCGAACAAACGCCGCATCTATTGGATCAGATACAAGTCCGTATGTGACCAGATGGCACTTCTGCTTGCACATGGGTGTTTGTCATGATGCAGCCCCCTCTTCTATCGAGTCCCACATTGATCCTGAGAGTCTCCTGAGCTATAGGAGCAACTTTTGGGATGGCAGGGAGGTCGTGCTCCGACTTAGATGGCCCAGACTTGCCCGATCATGTCAGATCTCAGAAGTCAAGCGCGGTTGGTCCTGGTTAGTATTTGGATGGGAGACCACTATACAGCAGAAGGCAATGACGAACCACCTCTGTTAGCCTCTTGCCTTGAAAGCCTTACAGGATCACCGTAAGTTACACACACACACACATGATGCCGCTTTATACTGATTCAGGCCCTTGGTCCATCAAGGTCGGTATTGTCGCCCTGACCTGGATAGCCCAGGCAAGCCCAATCTCGTCAGATCTCGGAAGCTAAGCAGGGTCGACTCTGGCAAATACTTGGATGGGAGACCTTCTTGGAATACCGGAGGCAGGAGGCGGGGGCTCCTCTCTGAATATCCTCCAGGCCACCAGTAGGGGTCAGTCACCAGAGACCGCCATGACTTCTAGGTGCGCATGCACTCTCTCTCTCACACACACATTAAAAGTATACAAAAAAGGTCAGTATTGTCTACTTCAACTGGCAGCAGCTCTCTAAGATCCTAGGTGGATGTCTTCCATGTTTTCCTGATCCGTTTAAGTAGACACCCTGGGGATTGAACCTGGGACCTTCTGCACGCAAAGCAGAGGCGCTTCCACTGAGCCACAACCCCTCCCCCAGTTGGCTGCGACTTGACAGCACTTAAGGCACACACACACACGGACATCTCACAGGACCAGGGCCATAGCGGAGACAGCAATCCAATACTCCCTGTAAGCTGTGGAGTCTTGTGAGCAAAAATTCTTCTTTGTGGGCTGCTGACATTAAAGTTGTGAGCGAGCAATTTGGCCACTGCATAAATTAGTTTGCTCTGGAGCCATCCTGCCTGAGCTAACACAAAAATGTGTGAGCCGGAAGCTAAAAAACTATAAACTAGCTCACCCTAACTCAGCTTAGAAGAAACACCAGCAATGGCATATATGTTCACATCCTGCGGTGTATAATTCAGGCCTACAAAGCTACTATACCCCACCCCCCGACTGAAACTGCAACCCTGGAAGATTATTAACTCTTCTCCGTATGTCAGTTTTCTGAATGATGTTGGTCTCCTGGGCTACTGAGGAAAAAAGATACTATGGCCCTGGCCGCACGTGCCGGAAAACGCGTGGGGGGGGCGTGGCGTGGCTATTTGCGCCATCGCATTCTGATGCGTCATTATGCGATCAGACGCGACGGTGGCTTCCCCGCGGCAAAGAGGACGACGGGGGAGAAAGCTGCGTGCTGGTGCGATCACACCCAGGGAGTCCGCATGCAGCCCGTGGCAAACTATTTGCCAGTAGGTCGTCCCAGGTACTTTTTTAATGCGCATCTTCGGCGGGACGCCACGGGTTCGCCATGGGTGCGGTACGCCTCCCAGATGTTCCGGTGTGATCGCGCCCGGAAAATCCGTGGGACAATCGTGCCTTCAGGGCAGCAAATGCTCCGTGTGAACGGGGCCCTAGTTTGTGTCTGACTTTTTCCTAGTATAGCTAAAAACTGCTGCGGGGAGGAAATATCAGGTTCAACTGGGGAAGCAGCTCAAGGGGGAAACAGCTCGAGCATGCGTTAATAACTTCTCCCCTGTGGCGTGGCCCCAGTCTAGTCCCCCGGCGGCCGCTACTCGTAGTAAAAATACACACCAGGGCTCATGGGAATCACTCGTCTCTTGGCCCGAAAGAATTTATGCCCAGGGCTTCGGGGGGAGGGAAAAAAGTGTGTTTTAAGCCAAGTTTGTCAGGAACGCCGATAAAAATGAAGCATTTTGTGTTTTCTTTGTGATATTGACAGTTAACTGGGAAACGGTGTGGAGGGCGAATACCACCGAGAAGTTTGAGGTCCACACCAACATGAACAGCAATGTGGGGCTACTGCGGATCTTCCCGGGGATCAGCACTGATGCTGGAAATCCCCCCCCCCCCCCGAGTTTCAAGAAGTGTCTCGAGAAGGGAAACTTACAACGACACCGGAGCGTGGGAGGGCAGATTACATATAACTAGCAGCGGGAAAGACTCCTACAGTGCCTTTGTGCTAGTTATTTTCAGTCAGCAATCCCATAATATGCGTACAGGAAAACACTCTCCTCTCAAGAGCATAATCGGGCTGGGGGGGGGGGGGGGAATGGGGGGGTGGCAATGGCCATCCAGTTTTTTGCAGTTCCGGAAGGGTAAACTTGGGGGGGGGGTATTTCCTTTCCCCGCCATGTCAGTAGGGGACAAGACACTGGGCGATTCTGCATCTAGCATTCGCTCCAGGTTTTCTCAGCTGGGAGGGAAAAGTGCAGCTCAAAAGCACATTCAGATACCTTGGGGCAACACCTTACTGTCTGCAAAGTCACCCCTGCACGACCATACATTGGCCATAAATCTATGCAGCAGAATGGCCATAAATCCATGATCAAAGGAAGCGAAAGCAGCATGGAGTATGGAGGCTACCATAAAATCCGATGATCAAAGGAAGTGAAAGCAGCATGCAATGCAGAGGGGAATTTCTGTTCCAACGTGGGTTTCGTAAAACAATTTAATTTTTTATTTATTATTTGTATTTATACCCCGCCCTCCCTGCAACAGAGGGAAAAGCCAATGCAGAATCACCCATTGATCTGTGAGATCGAAGAAGTGGCAGCACAGGTTGCCTGGGGGAACCACTTCCTCCCTTGCTCCACGTCTCCACCACTTGTGCTCTCGCCCCTATCTTGCTTCTACTTCCACCCCCTCCTACACCCGGGGAGCTAAGGAGCCTAGTTCATCTCACCCCTCTTACTTCCCGTGCCTTGCTAAAACCAGCTCAACCAGCCACACGTGACCTGCTAGCTTTCCCAAATTCTCGCGAGATGTCCTTCCTCTTGTGAAAATTCAGCCATTATCTGCATTGTTCTGGGAAGGTTAGGGAGGGAGGGAGGTTGCTTCCCCCCCCCCAAAAAAAAAAATGCCTGAATGAGTGACTGTAGTGTAGCCCAGGTGCTGATTCTCTGACCATTGGCTTTGTGTTGAATACACCTGAACACACACAAAGCTGATTGGTCCATCACAGTCAGCATTGTCTAATTGTATTGGCAGCAGCTCTCCAAAATCTCAGGCAGAGGCCTCTCACGTCACCTACTGCCAGTTTTCTATTACCTGGAGATGTCAGGGGTTGAAACTGGGGCCTTCCGCATGCCAAGCGGTTGCTCTGCCACTGAGCCATAGCCCCCTCCCCTTGTTGCGGCCTGCTTCCTGGGAAGGCAAGGCAGAGATGCCGCCTACCATCACCCCATCCAGTTATTTTTCTGAATCCATCTTCTCTCTCATGCCGAATTCATTGGCATACACTTTTTAAATGATCGGATCTTAATAGTTTTAGAGCTGCAAGAAAAAGATTGGGATCAGAAGACCTACCGGGTCTGTTTCTACTCTGTTGTTTCGAGTCAAGAGATGTCTTGGTTAACGGCCAATTTTAATTAAGTTATCTCTATAATTAAGTTATCTCTGTCCTGAAGCCACGGCCTCGGTGTCCCCTCCCTTGTTAGAATCAAAATGCGCACATGAGTTGCACCTCTCTGGCACAAAATATTTTGCCCATTGTGAACCATCAGCGCTGTCTACATTTCTGTCCTAGCTCATCTCTTTCTTCAGTGTGTTCCCCCCCACCATGAATTTTTATGTGTGTATATCCCATCCTGTGGGATTGAGGCAGGTAAATACTATATATACGTACTAGCATTAGCCACTTCCCCATTATGGAAAAGTAACTTCATATTATTTTTTGTAAAATAACTGAGCACCCTGTTATCCGATTCCTTGGGAGCTGCGTTTCTTAGCGTTATTATCCTGTTCAAAGGCATTATCCGTACTCTCTGGATTGACCCTGAGAATGAATGAAGCTGTACTGCATTCGGTCAGTAAGGCCCCGGGTACCCTTTTAAAATCTTCCGAGAGCCGGCTTCTTCGTATGATGCTGATTTTTTTAAAAATGCGTAGGAGAAACCAATTTTCCGTGACAGGATATACTTTGGGATTATTATTGTTTATCAGTTGTTTGGTGCCTTCAGCATTCATGGTGTGTGTGGTTTTTTCCCCAAAGCACAAGAAAACATTTTGCTGCCATAGCAGCTTATTATCTCTAATACGAGAGCCAGTGTGGTGTAGTAGTTGGACTAGGATCTGGGACACCCAGGTTTGAGTCCCCACTCTCCTATAGAAGCTTGTTGGGTGTGAAGAGGGCAACCAAGATGATAAGTATGATTTTTCTTCCACATCTGATCCCTGTAATACTGTTGGTATGCACAAACATATAAAGATGCTTTTGCAGTGATCCCTTCATTTCATTTATCTTCAGGGCTCTAGTCGGGGGGGAGCTCTCAGGTATGGAGCTCCGGAAGAGAACCTCTAGGGGGTGGGGCGGTCACGTGGTGAAGCCCCGCCCCTTCTTTACCCCGCCCTCTGCTTCGATCCTCATTCCGTTTGGGAATGAGGATGAAGCAGGAGGGTAAGTAGCCGGGCCTTCTGACACACTTCCGGTGATGTCAGGGGGTGTGGCCTTCTGTCACTTCCGGTGATGTCAGGGGGCGTGGCATATGCAAATAAGTTATGCTAATGAGTTATGCTAATGAGCTCCGGCAGCTCTTTTTCTACAACAAGACCCCTGCGTATGTCAATCGCCCCACTGCCACCGCCTGGCCGGAACATCCACTGCAGGGATTCTTCCGTAGCCGAGAAGTTATTTCACCTTTCCGAACCTCGACCAGGACGTCCGACTGTCAGCTAACACTCTCCCACAAGGGAGATTGACGTGCCCACCCTCTCTAAGGAGTGGTTCCCATTTTATCTACTCGCCGAAGCTTTCGAATCACTGGGTGGACGATGAGCTGGGGACAACAGGCTGGCTGCTCACACCAGTGCGGGGCTCGAACTAACACAGTGATTAGGGGGTTGAAGCACCTTCCCTATGAGGAAAGGCTGAAGAATCTGGGACTTTTCAGTTTAGAAAAGAGACCCCTAAGGGGGAATGTGATAGAGGTTTATAAAATTATGCATGGCGTGGAGAGAGTTGACAAAGATAACTTTTTCTCCCTCTCCCAAAAGACTAGATCTCAAGGGCAATTAATGAAGCTGATGGGCAGTAGATTCAAGACAGGCAAAAGGAAATACTTCTTTACACAGCGAGTGATTAAAATGTGGAATTCGATGCCCAAAGGATGAGGTGTTGGCCACAGGCATAGATAGCTTTAAAAAAAGAATTAGGTATGTTCATGGAGGATAGGTCTATCAGTGGCTACTAGCCATGGTGACTAAAGGGAACCTCTGCATTCAGAGGCAGTGAGCCTCTGGATCCCAGTGTCAGGAGGCAACATCAGGGAAAATCCTTGGCTTCTATGTCCTGTTGTTGGCTCTCCAGAAGAATTGGTTGGCCCCTATATGGGACAGGATGCTGGACTAGATGGACTACTGGTCTGATCCAGCAGGGCTCTTATAAGAATGTTGTAATGTTGGGAAGAAAGGGAGAATGTTGTAAGTGACTTTCGGTCCCCATTGGGGAGAAAATGAGGTATAAGTGAAATAAATAAGTACAACAATAAGAACATAAGAAGAATCCTACTGAATCAGACCAATGGTCCATCTAGTCTAGCATCCTATCTCACACAGTGGCCAACTAGTTTCTCTGGAGGGACAGCAACAGGGCATAGAGGCTGAGACCTTCCACTGATGTTGCCTCCTGGCTCTGGGATTCAGAGGTTTAGTTCCTCTGAATGTGGAGGTTCCCCTCAGTCACCATGGCTAGTAGCCACTAATAGACCTCTCCTCCATGAAGGTACCTAATTCCCTTTTTAAAGCTATCTATGCCTGTGGCAAACACTTCACCCTTTTGGCATCGAATTCCACATTTTAATCACTCGCTGTGTAAAGAAGTGGCCTGGAATTTCTTGGTTCCCCCCTGGATCCCTTTCTAAAAATTGATGTAACATTTGTTTTTCTCCAGTCTTCTGGTACAGTGGCTGAACTTAGTGACAGGTTACATATACAGGTTAGTAGATCAACCATCTCACATTTGAGTTCCCTAAGAACTGTTGGGTGCATGACACAGGGGAGACAATAAACTAAAGGAAAGGAGGTGAAAATTGGGGTAAGTGGTGAAAGAACATGTATTCATTCCAGTGACAAGAGCTTAGGCTTTGTAGGGTGAGGTGTGTGCTTGAATACTGGGGAAAGGTGGATTTTGAGAGGCAGACTTGTTACTATGGTTTTCTCTCATGCAGGTGAAGGTGTTCCTTCAGAGTCCAATGGAGGGGGTTGTACTTGAGACCTACGGAAGTGGAAATGCCCCCAATAACCGCCCGGATTTACTAGAGGAGTTGAAGAAGGCAACCGAACGCAACATCATGATCCTGAATTGCACCCAGTGTCTGCGAGGAGCCGTGTCTTTAGTCTATGCCACAGGAAAGGTAAGAAAAATGAAAATGCTGCCCGCTATATATGTAGCATTGGGTCTGTAGTTAGCATCTGTAGTATTATGTAAGTGGGCATCTTTCATACAAAGAATTAGGAAGAGTTGTCGACGGCTGGAGTTCATTAGTTGCTATAGATTTTCCGGGTTGTGTGGCCGTGGCCTTGGCATGGTAGAACCTGACGTTTCGCCAGTAACTGTGACTGGCATCCTCAGAGGTATAAACACAGAAAGATGGAGTACTCTCTGAGTCAAGGTGAGAAGAAAATGGTAGGCAGGTAATTTATATCTACTCCAGAAGGTGGGGTAGGGCCGAGCCATTATGTTGTAGGAGTTCCCCAGGCTATGAACATGCTAATGGAGGTGCTTTCCTGAGGAGGTTCTTTTGTACATGGATTGTTTCCTGAGGAGGTTTCCTGTTTCCTGAGGAGGTTCATACAAAATAGTCCACATACAAAAGAACCTCCTCAGGAAACAATCCATATACAAAAGAACCTCCTCAGGAAAGCTCCTCCATTAGCATTTCCATAGCCTGGGAAGCTCCTACAAGATAATGACTCAGCCCTACCCCACCTTCTGGAGTAGATATAAATTACCTGCCTACCATTTTCTTCTCACCTTGACACAGAGAGTACTCCATCTTTCTGTGTTTATACCTCTGAGGATGCCAGTCACAGTTACTGGCAAAACGTCAGGTTCTACAATGCCAAGACCACGGCCACACAACCCGGAAAATCTACAGCAACTAATTAGGAAGAGTATTTGTCTGCTTGTATGGGAGGGTAGAGAACTTATTAGATTCAAATGTAGTACTTTTGATCTAGCGGGGCCTTCTTCAAGATTTTGCCTTCCCATAACTCTTTTGAGAGAGGTGAAATACTTAAGCAGTGAGAAGAAAAGCGATGGATGGTCCAGCTATCATGACCATATCTGGACCTGCTTGGTTCTTTATGAATGATGAAGCATATCCAAGACCTGATGACAACTGCATTATTTTGGAAATCCCTGAGCATACTTCAGACACGTTTATGAGCATAAGTGGTTTAAAGGCTGCCATATATGTTTTGGGGTGACCAGTATGAATGTCCAGTGGTCTTCAGGGTGATGAAGATGAGAAACCCTGGCACATACTTATTCCTCCCAAATGTTTGATGGCCAACTGGGGTCTTGATCAGATGTCTCCAGAAAGCTTGCAATGAGTGGCAGAAGTAATGTCATTCGCAGCCCGGCCCTGATACAATCAGAAGCATTGGGTGGGAACGAGGTTTAAGTAGTAGTGTCAAGTCTTGGGGCTGGGACTGGAACTTGAAGATTGAATGCTGCATTCTTCTACTATGCCCCAAAGTCGACCAGCCACTCTCACCAGTTCACAGTGCCAAAGCTGGGTGCAAAATTTCCGTGCCTCACTAAATCTTACAGCGGATATTGTGACATGAGAAGGTGTATCTCCTCTTTGCCCATCTGAATTAATAGGCGAGCTCTGAGTAATGTAGCTATCTTTCTAATCATAGGCTCTTTTTATTGGCTTGGCTTTTCCTAGAAGTATGTTGACACTTAAGTTTTCTCTAGGAAAAAAAGTGTTGCCTCTGTCCCTGTAATAATGTAAAGGAATGAAAGTAAGTGTCAAGTACTGGATGCAATCACTCTCACAAACACTCTTGTAGCAGCAAGATTTGTTTATTAAGAGGGAGAGAGGTTCCAAGCATAGACAGCTTCTGTGTCGGAACTGGAACCCTGATGCCAGTTCCGCCAATATACTGAAAGCAGAAATTCCACAGATGCCAAGCAACCAATCACTGCTCCCATTCAGCCTGCCACAGGGCTGCCCCCACCTGCATGCTAACAAGTTACATTATCTAAAAGCTCACCAGACTGCAAGGTCACACAGAACGATGAGGTCATATACTTCCCAAGGTGTTCTCAACACACTTGGGAAGCCCCTGCATGAGAACTGTTTCGAGCTGACACTAACCAAGCAAAGCAGACTGCCAAACACATCCACCACACACCCCGTTCCCAGCAGAGATGATAAACCGTAGTGGAAAAGAGCAAGGTGGCGTACAACATAGGAACTGTGTAAGAATGCATGTGAATCCGTAACACAACCAGCGGAATAATGAAACAGAACATGAGTATAGGAAATAGGAAATAATTGGCAAGTGAGGCCCGAGCTTGACAGTAAGAAGTATCAGGGGCTCATCTTCAGTATGAGTTGAAGTTGTTCCCTCTGAAAGTGTGAAGGTACTAGATTATGGGATCATTCTATAGGACCAGCTAGCTACTTATAATCTGATCTAATGTTGCATGTATAGTTTGAGGACTGCTGGTAAGAGTCTTGCCTTCAAGTTGCAGGGATCTAAAAAAGAATAAAATTATTACATAGGTGTGGCAGAGCAAGAAGTTGAATTATGGACTCTTGTGGGGAAGATCACGGCCGATGTACTAAATGCTGTTCCAGGTGTATTTTGCAGCATCAACCCCTGGTTTGTTGCCAGTTGTGCCCTCAGCCTATGCCAGGTCTTTAATGGAATAATGTGGTGTACAGACTTTGCGATGTGATGGTTTGTTTGGTGTAGTGGTTAAGTGCGCGGACTCTAATCTGGGAGAACCGGGTTTGATTCCGCACTCCTCCACTTGCAGCTGCTGGATGACCTTGGGCAAGCCATAGTTCTGGTCAGAGGTGTTCTTGAAAAAGAGCAGTTTCTGTCAGAGCTCCCTCAGCCCCACCTACCTCACATGGTGTCTGTTGTGGGGTGGGGAAGGGAAAGGAGATTGTAAGCCACTCTGAGACTCCGAGTGAAACGCAAGGTATAAATCCCATACTACTTCTTCTAATGAAATGAGCCTTGACTCACAAAAGCTTGTACCCTGGACACGTTTGTTAGTCTCTTAAGGAATTCACTGCCACAGGAAGTGGTGGCGGCTGCAAGCATGGATGGCTTCAAAAGGGAATTAGATAAGCATATGGAGCACAGGTCCATCAGTGGCTATTAGCCACAAGGTATAGATAGGGGCTCTGGGGCAAGGGATGCTCTGTCTTCTTGGGGCTTGGGGGGGTCAACAGTGGGAGGGCTTCTAATGTCCTGGCCCCACTGGTGGACCTCCTGATGGCACCTGGTATTTTTGGCCCCTGTGTGACAGAGTGTTGGACTGGATGGGCCTTTGGCCTGATCCAACATTGGCGTCTCTTATGTTCTTAAGGTGCTCCCAGACTCAAACTTTGTTCTGCTACAGGCTAACATGGCTACCCTCTTGAAACAGCACCAAAGACATCAAGGCAGAATTGGCTCTTCGCTTTGGGCCAGAGATCCTTTGACGAAGAAGGAAGTGGGCATCAGAAAACACATTGGTGGGCACCATGATGCCCGTGAGCACCGTGTTGGGGGGGGGTCACTGGGTTAGAGTTTTGGGCTAAGGTTGGAGATTCCTCCTCTGATGTGTTCACTGGCTAACTGTGGGCCAGTCAGACGTTTTCACCTTGACCTGCCTCACATAGTTGTGAGGATAAAGGGGGAGGGGTAAGCATGCCGCTGCTCTGACCTCCTTGAAAGAAAGGGAGAATAAAGAGAAGTAAATAAAATAAAACGTGCCACCTCTGTGATACAGCTGTTTGTCCGATCTACACCTTTCCTGTGTAGAACTCTCCAGGCTTAGAATTTTCGTAGACAGCTCAAGAGTGTAAAATGTGAAGAAGGCAAACAAAATTAATTGTTATCCTTCCATTCGAGGAACGTAGGAATCAAGCCACACACCCCAAAAAAGTCAATTAAACAGATCCTGCTGATTTTTTTTTAATTATGGATTTTAAAAATAAACGAAAACGAATATTATAGCAGCCTATGAGGAGACACATGAACAGTTCATTAATTGAGCTCTATATATGTGTTTGTTTTTTCATTGCCGGCTGAAGACGCTGATGGATGCAGGAGTGATTCCGGGAGGAGATATGACACCCGAAGCGGCTTTGACAAAGCTCTCCTACGTCCTGGGCAAACCCCAGTTTAGCTTGGCCGAGAAGAGAAAGGTAAACGGTCCTTGCCTTCTGAGCTTAGAATCCGTGCGCGTGGTTCTGTGCATGTGGGCAGGTTCGGATTTATGTTTTCTCAAACGGCAGTCTCCCTGCCTGCCTAACCTCTTGTGGATCTGAGAATACTTCCATAAGTAGCTGGACGGATAAGAGGAAGTACTTCTTCACCCAAAGCGTGATTAACACATGGAATTCACTGCCACAGGAAGTGGTGGCGGCTACAAGCATGGACGGCTTCAAAAGGGAATTAGATAAGCATATGGAGCAGAGGTCCATCAGTGGCTGTTAGCCACAAGGTATAGATAGGGGCTCTGGGGCAAGTGATGCTCTGTCTTCTTGGTGCTTGGGGGGGGGGTCAACAGTGGGAGGGCTTCTAAAGTCCTGGCCCCACTGCTGGACCTCCTGATGGCACTGGTATTTCTGGCCACTGTGTGACACAGAGTGTTGGACTGGATGGGCCTTTGGCCTGATCCAACATTGACATCTCTTATGTTCTTATGTTCTTATGACTTACTACAGAGAGATCTGCATCTCAAAAAGCTTTCCACTGAGTCTAGCCAGGGTGTGGGAGGGTCCAGACTGTAGCTCATTGGAAGAGCTACTCTGGAAGAAGTCTAACCACTTTGATATCAGAGCGTGTCCTAGTCTTGTGATGACGATTGACTCCATCATGAAACTCAAGATGGCATATCTGGGGGTTCTTAGGAGGCCTCCCATCCAGGTACTTGACTAAACGCCATGTGGCTTAACTTCAGCAAGATTGTTCTGTCAGGTATCTTCCAACCATACCCTGGAACTGTATCTTCTGCTAGTTTAGCTACTCCCTATTCATTTATTCAAGTCCTCCACATCTATTGTGCACATCAAGCACGGTAGTTGCTGTGTTATCTACCAGTTGGTTTACATCTTCCTCCTGTTAACTACCACAGAAACAGATCATAGAAAACATACCTGTACCCGATCCTTTGCTCATGCCAAGATTCGCTCAGGATCCCTTCTCAGACAAAAGCAGAGCTTAATTGGGGGGGGGGGAGGCTCTGTGCCCTGTTTTCCTTGATTTTGTTGGCCTAGCAGTAGATGGCTCTGCATCCTAATCAACCCAGGTAGCATTTGGGATGTTTCTTTGTGCCCATCTACCTCCTATTGATGTGAGTGGGGTTTCTGTGGTTGCCATGAAACTTACTGTCAATTAAGTGCGATTAGGACCGCAGCCGTCAAGTCTAACCCTAACTTATTCAGAAGTCAGTGCTATCCATTTAATTAGGGTTAACTTCCTATTGAATGTACATAATATTGCAGGCTTAAACATCTGGAACATTTCCCAACAATATGCAGTGATATTGAGCAAGAGTTTCTCTGTACGAACATTTAAGAAAGAGACTATGAAACTCAAGGCGAATGCCTCAGTGCCAAACTTCCGCCTGTTAAGTGGACCCCAAGAAGCTCAGTTACTTATTCTTTTCCTTAAAATTACTCAATGGAAACGGAACAGGAAATGAAGCTACCGATTGCTGCCGGAGGCCCTCCCGGCAATAGCAAAGCAAAGCTTTCCCTTGGGCTCCCCTCGCCTGTCTATTACAGTCGCGGCTTCACTCATTGGCTAGACCAGCGGGAAGGCAGAAGAAGCCAGTCTCCATGGCATAAACTGGGTGGGAAAGTCTGTACATTTTGCCTTCTGTCTCCAGGTCTAGGAGGCCAAGAGACTTCTTTAAAAAGAAAAGGAAGGAAGTTGGGAACCCGGGTCAGCTAACGAGCTCAGTAGTTACCAAGTGGCATGCCCATATTCGGGGGAGGGTGGACTGAAGGGTTCCCCTGACCAGACTCATGTTACACACCTGACCGGGATTCACCTTAGAGATGGTTGTGGGCCTCCGAACTGGCAATGGAGCACAATGGGTGGGGGCAGGAAAGGGCATCAGCCTGCACTGCCTTCCATGATGTGCCATTTTTGACAGACCGGGGGTGGGGATATTGTCCCACCGCTGGCTCTACAGGGCAATGTGGCCCTGTGTTAACTGGCGAGAAGACCATCTTTACTGGCGGAATGCCCATGTCGTCCATATGGAAGTGGGCTTCAGGTGCTCCTACTTTGTTACTTCCGTGCATCGTCAAGATGTCAGGAAACCAAGAAAGGTATTGTGTTGCATGGAGCTTTGTGCATTCTCCCTTCCTGTGGACCTTGCCATTTGTATTAACCCCTCCATTACCTTTCCATTCCTCAACTGCCTGGTGATTAACAAGGTGATTTGTGCAGCCTGTTCATAGGTGCTGTGAGGCTTGTGATAATTGTTGTTGTTAGCCATTCCGTCGTGTCCGACTCTTGGCGATTCTGTGGGCCAGCTCTCTCCACATTTCCCCATGTTGTCCTGTTTCTTTGCGTCGTTCCCTGCTCAGGCTGGTGTCAGCTCTTGTGGTGTCTAGCCACCATGTTTTTTGGCGGCCCCGGTTTCCTTTTGCCGCTAACCAATCCAAGCATAATTACTTTTTCTAGTGAGCTCTTCCGCATGACCTGGCCGAAATAAGTCAGTCGCAGTTTTGTGATTTTTCCTTCCGATGGCATGTCTGGTTTTATGCGCTGCAGTACTTGGCTTGTTTGTCACCTTTGCTGTCCAAGGACTGCAGTCCTAACCAGTGTTCCCTCTAAACCGAGTTAGTGTGAGCTAGCTCACAGTTTTTTAGCCTCTAGTTCAGTCTTAGCTCAGGAAGGATGGCTCCAGAACAAACTAATTTATGTAGTAGCCAAATCACTTGCTCACAACTTTAATGCCAGCAGCTCACAAAGTAGAATTTTTGCTCACAAGACTCCACAGCTTAGAGGGAACATTGGTCCTAACCACACTTAACTGATGTGTGCTAAAGCAGTGTTGTCCCTGTGCCCCCTGGGTAAAAGGACCACTGCTGGATGTATTCAAGATTAAACTGTAGGAGCATGTGTCGTGGGTTAGTTTTTCATACCCTAGTAAGTAGAGATAGGAACGTCCCTGGTGAATCATTCCATGCCGGTCTGAAAAGTGAAGGATGAGACGGTGGGAAGGCTGCCTCCCCTTCCTAAATAATATATTAAGCACCTGAGAACATGTCCCTGCATAGCAAACGGGTGTCTTTGCTCCCCTGAAAAGGAACGATAACTCCCAGCTCATAACACCTACAGTGTTCTCCTTTTCCCCCCCTTTTTTTCCCTTTTAAAGGCATGCCTAAACAGTACCGACTCTGGGGGGGGAGGCCTTCCTTCCCAAAACACTCCTTGCTCTCTTTGCTTTACGCAGCCGTATTCCCAGATGGTTATCGCCACCAACTGTGTTCCCAGGCTCACCCTCTCTAATAAAGCAATTCTGCGTTACAAAAACCGTGGAAACCCCCCCCTTCCCCCAAACCCGGCAAGACTCATTATGTACGCATATGGGCTTGTGTGGGTATGTGTGTGCAACATAGTTTCCGCTTTTTCTTTTTTGAAAAGCTGCCTTGAACACACATGAAGCTGCCTTATACTGAATCAGACTCCTGCACCTTCAAGGTCAGTATTGTCTACTCAGACTGGCCGTGGCTCTCCAGGGCCTCAGGTGGAGGTGTTTCACGTTGCCTACCACTCGATCTTTTTAGCTGGAGATGCCGGGGATTGAACCTGGGACCTTCTGATTGCCAAGCACACGTTCTGTCACTGAGACACGGGCCCTCCTCTTCCGGTACAACAACTGAACCTCTTTAACCCCCTTTTCATGAGGTTCAGAAATGGCTTCCGAAGTGATGGAAATACTTTTAGGAAAAAGAAACCGAGAAACATCTGGTCACGTGTATCTCTCGTTCACAGCCTAATGGGTGTATCCACTCAAACTGATTTCCTTTTCCAGTGGAACCTTGGGAGCTGTGGGGGGGGGGCTCAACACCTCACTAAACTGTAGTTCCTCGATATTCTGGAGGAAAGCCATGAGGGTTGCCAACCCAGTGTTGATGGCCTCCCAGGAGATGGGGTGTGCACGGAGTTCCCGTGAATGGCATCAGCAACACCACAATGTCACATCTGGAGTGAACATGAAAGTGACCTAACCACGTCAGTGTGACCCTCTAGGATTCATCCAAAACTCTATGGTACGTTCCGGGGAACTCCTAGAGCATCCCACGGACACAGTAATGGCACTTTTGGGTTCACGCCAGAAGTGGCATCGTGGTGGTGATGTGACACTTGATCCCCACCCCTACCCCAGATTTTGCCTCTGTTGCTCCTCTGAGCAGCAGTGGGTGCCAGGAGCTGGGGGTGGGAGGTGGGTGGTGGGTGGGAGGTCTCTCATTAAAACAGGAGATCTGGCGTGTTTCAAATGCATGGTAGTTAAACCTGGTATAAAAATGATGCTGTTCCATTGTGAAGACAGAACAGTCAACTCTGCCAGCCATTTAACCTAAAACTCATTTCCTGGTCAAGACTGCAGTCTAATCTGAATTGAGTGTTCGGTGAAGTCGCTGAAGCTTCAAAACTGTATGAGACGGTGTAGCAAAAGTGGGGTCTTAGACACACCCGTGCCGTATCATGTCTTTTGATTCTGTACCATCCTTGGTTTAAACGAGTGAATGTAGCTGTTGTTGTTCAGTCGCACAGTCGAGTCCGACTCTTCGCAACCCCATGGACCAGATCACGCCAGGCCTTCCTGTCTTCCGCCGTCCTCTGAAGTTTGCTCAATTTCATGCTTGTGTCATCGATGACACTGTCTAACCATCTCATCCTTTGCCGTCCCCGTCTTCTTTGACCTTCAGTCTTTACCACATTAAAATTTACATGTGTCAAGATTTCCCAAGACTGTTTGAAGCTTCTTCCCTTCCAAAGGGTTTTCAAGGAAGTCTTAACTGTATACTTCATTTATGCTTATTGATTTACAGTTGAGGACACACACCCCCACCCTAAGGGGTAAAGTTAGCAAATTGGTTTTAGCACCATCTGGAACAGTTATTGGGATGTTATTGGAAGTTATAACTTTAACTGTTATTGTTTGACTGTATTTGATATATGCTGTAAATCACCCTGAGCCTGCATGCAGGGATGGCGGTCTAGAAATTAATTAAATAAATAAAATATACCCCGCCTTTCTCCCTGATGGGGACTCAATGCAGCTTACATCATTCTCTTCTCTGTTTTTTCTTCACTACGACCCTGTGTGGTAGGCTACGTTGAGTGTATATGTGACTGGCCCAAGGTCACGCAGCGAGCTTCCATGACCAAGTGGAGATTCAAACCTGGGTATTCCAGATCTTTGTCCCACACTGTAACTCTCACACCATACTGGCTCTCTACAACTACCTGTTATATTTTCCCCAGATCCTGCCTAGATCCAGGGCTCTTTTTGTATCAAGAACTCCTTTGCATATTAGGCGACACACCCCTAATGTAGCCAATCCTCCAAGAGCTTACAGAGTTTATTTATTTATTTATTTATTATTCAGATTTATACCCCGCCCTCCCACGTAGGGCTCAGGGCGGCTTACAGGGCAAGATATAGACAACAATACAAAAATAACAATATATCTGCATTATAAAAACATTATATACAGTTTAAAACCCATCCTATATCACATAAAGTGCTCGGTGATAACTAACTTTAAAACCCAAGATGGCGGGACAGTACCAAACAATTCTTGGGAGACGGTCTATAGCGTCCCGATGTTCCAAAGATCTTCTCAGGGCCTTTCTCTGGGCTTCTTCCGCGACACACCCCTAATGTAGCCAATCCTCCAAGAGCTTACAGAGTTCTTCTTACAGGGGCTACTATAAGCTCTTGGAGGATTGGCTACATTAGGGGCGTGTCGCCTAATGTGCAAAGGAGTTCCTGCTACAAAAAGAGCCCTGCTAGATCCATGTAATCAAATATGCATGGCAAGTTCTGTGCTGGGAATTTAAACCCAGGTGTGTGAGAGACTGATTTTGGTGGAACCATGGTGCGGGGGAAGGTGGGGTTCAGGCTCCACCCAGCATCATTTCCCAACCTGAACTAGGACTGTCAACTTCCAGTTGGTAGATGGAGATCTGGGAATCAACTGATCTCCAGGTGACAAAGTTCAGTTCCCATGGGCAAAACGGTGGCTTTGGAGGGTGGGCTCTGTGGCATTATACTGTGGAAGTCCCTCCCCTCCCCAAACCCCGCCCTCCTCTGGCTCCACCCCCAATCTCCAGGTATTTCCGAACCTGGAGCTGGCAACCCTAACCTGAACTGACCCCGGAGGTGTTGTTGGCCCCACTGTGAAAACCTAAGTGTGCCCCATCTGCGGGAGCCCCAACGGGGCAAACAGCAGCTCTCTGGAGACATTTCAAGTTGGGAAATTGACGGGGCGGGGGAGGCGGAAGCCCCTTCTCTCCGTGTGCCACAGTCTCGACCCGATCCACACACAGCATTACATTCCTCACACCGAACTCCCAATGCACTTTTGATCATGAGGATCTGGGGGAAAGCAGCGTGTCTCGTTTTGACAGTTGTTCAAAGCTTGTAGAAAATATTCACCAAAAAAAGAAGACATGATCAAAGGTTGCAAACCAGAAAAATATTCCACACGTTCTTTCCTGTATCCTTTATTAATGTAGCTTGAGATACCCTTGAATATATGAAAGTTGCCTTTCCCCGGTTGCTCCAGCTGGCTCAGCATTTTCTACTCTTGAGTGTAGCCGCTCTCCAAGATCTGAGGAAGATCTTTCCTGGCACCTGCCATAAGAGATCTTCTTACCATGCAAAGAACGTGCTTTCCCACTAATCTGTGCCCTGTCCTTCTGGTTTTTAACTGTTGCTCTTTCACACTGGGGCATTACTGAAGATTAAAAAAAACCAAACCCTTTCCCAGTACCTGTTACTGGAGCTGCCAGTGATTGAACCAGGGCGCTTCTGCATATGTTTTTCCACTGAGTTATGCCCTCTCCTTCTCAGTTAATGTTCTAGTTTAAGAGATCGAAAGGTATGGATGGTAAAAACAGCCTTGGTCTTTTTTTATTAATCTACAGTGGGATGCCTGATGAAAAGTGGGCACCTGTCAAAGGTAGCTTTGACTCTCGAAAGCGCATACCTCAAAAATCTTTTTGGTGTCTAAGGTGCTACTGGATTCTAATCTAACTGTTCTACTGTAGAGCAACATGTCTTCCCTCTGAAACAATCTAAACTGGGGGCAATTCTGCATCTAGCATTCGCTCCACATTTTCTCGACTGGGAGAAAAAGCTGCGGCTCAAAACCACATTCAGATACCTCGGGGCAACGCCGTACTGACTGCAAAGTCACCCGTGAATGGCCATAGATCTATGCAGAAGGTACCATAAAACCCGATGATCAAAGAAAGCGAAAGCAGCATGCAGTGTGGAGGGTACCATAAAACCCGATGATCTAAGAAAGCGAAAGCGGCATGCAATGCAGAGGGGAATTTCTGCTCCAATGTGGGTTTGGTAAAACACCAGAGGGAAAACCAATGCAGAATCGCCCTGGGATAGGATCCGTTGAGCACTTAGCACCCAGAATATGATTGTTTTTTAGCCTTGTACAAACTCTTGAGCACCTGCAATAGTACGAAATGTTCCCCCCCCTTCCCCCCCCCCCCCCCGAGCAACACTACAAACTGTTGAGCCGATACGCTTTTTCACACTCTTGATTTCAGGAGGTATTCTATTCCACAGTGCAATCCAATGTGGAGTCAACTCCCGTCTGAACTCACTGATTTCAGTGGATTCAGTTTGAAGTAGCCCTGAACTGGATGGTTCAGGTTAGCCTGATCTCCTCAGATATTGGAAGTTAAGCAAGGTTGGCTCTGGTTAGTATTTGGATGGGAGACTACCAAGGAAGTCTAGGGTCAGTACGCTGAGGCAGGCAACGGTGAACTCACCTCTGTTCGTCTCTTGCTTCGAAAACCCAATGGGGTTACATAATCATAGACTCACAGAGTTGGAAGGGGCCAGACAGGCCATCAATGCAGGATCAGCCTAGAGCAGGGGTGTCGAACTCATTTGTTATGAGGGCCAGATCTGACATAAAGGAGACCTTCTTGGGCCAGGCCATGTGTGTCATAAGGTGTAATGCCAGGTAGCGGAGATATAAACTTTATAAAGGACACAAAGATTTATTTTTTTTACTTAAAACATTAGCTCTGTAAGCTGCAAACCTACTTTTGATTTATTGACGTTCACCATGGAAATCTCTTGCTCAGAGTTCTGAGTCTAGGACCCAGGTTAAAACATGAAATGGCTGAGTGACTAAGAGAGTCTGGTGAAGCAAGCTGTGATGCAGCAGCAGCAGCAGAACTGGAAGCAGGAGACGGCGAGTTCCACTGCAGGCCTGATGGAAGCCCTCCAGGGGGGCCTGATCCGGCCCACTGGCCGCATGTTTGACACCCCTGGCCTAGAGTATTCCTGACAAGTGTTTGTCCAGCCACTGCTTGAAGACTCCCAGTGAGGGGGAGCTCACCGCCTCCCATGGCAGCTGATTCCACAAGTCAGCTGTTGCCATAACTCAGTTGTGACTTGACAGCACTTTCCTTCCTTCCTTCCAGTTTGAAGTACCCCTGCACGGGATTGCATTGTACACCTTTCAGAATGAGAAATGGATTCCCTAAACGGCTTTCCCCACTTGGTCGTTTATTTCTGTTTTCTCCCCTCCAGATGCTGAATGAGAACCTAAGAGGAGAGATGACCGTTGTGCTCACAGGGAATCGAATCACACTCAGAGACAGCAAATTCATTCAAGGGATTGCAAAATACCTGTATATCAGCTGCAAGGAGGTACCTGTTCCACTGGCGTTCATTAGACTAGAAAACCCGGTGCAAAATGCAGAGTTTGAAAAAAGTGTGAAAGGATCGTGCAGGGCATTAGAGCACCTCTGCATGACAGCTTTTCTGGATGCAGGCAGCCACACAAACAGCTTGTGACTTTTTCATGCCTCCAATGAATGTCTTTCGTTGGCTTCTTTTGGCTTTTTTCTTCTTCTTTAACTTGCCGTTTCTTAAGGATTCAAGACCAGGTTAAAATGTGACACCTAAAAAGCACACTTAGTGATGCCGTGTAAGCAAGTGCATTTGATAATTGTTGGAATAATTCAAATACATAATTCGGCTAGATACGTTGTCTGTGTTTTCATGGTTTTGTAAAGTTTATCTATTTTCCGTTACAAAAAAGATGTAAATTCTCTTTATACATAACATTTTTTGGAGTGTACATTATATATTTTTTCCCATCCATATATTTACTTTAAACCACCTTTTCTTAAAAACATTATCATCTCTCCCTGCTAATATCAAGTTTAATCTGTCCATTTCCGCTATTTCTAGGATTTTTCCCATTAATTCTTCTCTTCTTGGTATTAGATCCGATTTCCACTTTTTAGCTATGAGGATTCTGCTTACTGCGAGAATATATAGAATGATACATGTCTTCTCTATTTATTCTATCTGGAATCATGTTAAGCAGATAACTTTCTGGGATAAGTTGGAGTTCTATATCTGTAATCTCTTTTATCAGTTCTTTGACCTTTTTCCAAAACTTGATTATTTTTTCACACCTCCACCAGATATGGTAAAAGGTTCCTATGTTATTTTTGCATCTCCAGCATGTATCTGAGACATTCTTATAACATTTGGATAGTTTATCTGGTGTCCGATGCCACCTGTAAAACATTTTTAGTATGTTTTCTTTATATGACGTAGCTCTTACTATTTTCATGGTGTTGGAAGGGATTACAAAGTCCTCTTGGTATGGCCCTGCCGGATCAGAGCAGTGGTCCGTCCTGTTCCACACGGTGGCCAACCACTTTCTCTGGAGGTCCAACAAGCAACGCATAGAGGCTGTGGCTTTCCCCTAATGCTGCTTTCTGGCACTGACGTTTAGAGGTTTACTGCCTTTGAAAATGGAGGTTCCCTTTAGTCACCGTGCCTAGTAGTTGCTGATAAACCTGTCCTCCATGTATTCGTTTAACCCCCTTTTTAAGCTGTCCATGCCTGGGGCCATCACTGCCTCTTCTGGCAGTGAATCCCACATTTCAATCACTCGTTAACTAAATAAATATTTCCTTCTATCCATCTGAACGTACTCGTACATCAACTTCATTGGGTGCCTTTGAATTCCAGTGTTTTGGGAAAGGAGAAAAAGTTATCTCTGTCCATTTCCCTTGCCCTAGGCATAATTTTAGAAGCCTCTGTCATGCTGTAATGCCGTCCACTGTGTATCAAGCAAAGCAGATAAGACATGTAAGGTAAAGGTTTCCCTTGCTCGAAAGCTAGTTGAATCTCGCTCTAGGGGGCGGTGCTCATCTCTGTTTCCAAGCTGAAGAGCGAGCGCTGTCCGAAGACGTTTCCGTGGTCATGTGGCTGGCATGACGAAACACAGAATACTGTTACCTTTCCATCGAAGCGGTACCTATTTAAGTAAAGGTAAAGGTTCCCTTGCTCGAAAGCCAGTCGAATCCGACTCTAGGGTTGCGGTGCTCATCTCCGTTTCAAAGCCGAAGAGCCAGCGCTGTCCGAAGAAGTTTCCATGGTCATGTGGCCGGCATGACTAAACACCAAGGTGCACGGAATGCTGTTACCTTCCCACCAAAGTGGTACCTATTTATCTACTTGCAATTTCTTGCTTTCGAACTGCTAGGTTGGCAGGAACTGGAACTAGAGATGGGAGCTCACTCCATCATGCGGCACCCGGGTCTCAAACTGCTGAACTACCGACCTTCCACAGCCTGCAGTTCAGCGTCTTAACCACTTGAGCCACCGCAGCTCCTATTTACCTATTTACCTACTTGCAGTTTCTGGCTTTCCAACTGCTAGGTTGGCAGGAGCTGGGTCCAGAGACGGGAGCTCACTCCGTCACGTGGCACTAGGGTCTCGAACTGCCGAACTACAGACCTTCCAGTCTGCAGCTCAGTGTCTTAACCTCTGAGCCACCGTGGCCCTCTAGATAAGACATGTAGGCATCAGTAAATAAAGATTGCAAGGGCTGGTGGAGAATAGGTGTTCACAGCTAATCGTTTATTCTTACTTTTTCAGGAGCTAGAGGCCATTAGGGATGCGCTGACTCCTGCCTTGGCCTGCGCAGCTGCAAAAACCGGTGACTTGGATGCCTTAAAAGCTTTACAGGCAATGGTAAAAGAGAGTTGTTTTATCCAATCATAACACCACCTCCCCCTGATCTCTACTCAGATGTCTTGTGCGCCTTCAACGGAGATTACTCGGTGCCGTCCGGCCTCTAGTTATAAAGAGAGACTAAAACGACCCCAGATCTAGTCTTTCAGCAGGGGGGTCTTCTCAAACCTGACATTGCCTGAGTTGGGGAGTTTTGATCCTCCCCACGTGTCTTCCCCATATCGGATTGGCACAACAGTTTCGGTCGAGTCACCAGGGGCTGCTGCGGGTGCCAGCCTGCCAGGGGGCAAAATGAACGATTGCCGTGTACATGTGTTTTCCCCGTCGTGGCTCCCTCCTTGTGGAACGGCCTGCCCAGGAAGGCCAGGAAAGCGCCCGCTCTCCTGGCTTTCCGCAAACTGTGCAAAACTGAACTATTCAAGAGGGCTTTTCTGAGCAGGCAATAGGCTTGCACTGCACAAAATGGTTTCACAAACTTGCTTCGATACACGATTAGGGACTGTGGTCTACACGGCCGTGTTTGGCTTATTGAAAGTAGGATCCTGTTTATGCAGTTTTCGTACCCCTTAATGTGTCGGGTGAATACTTACGCTGTGCTTCAGTTCTTTCTGGCAGTTCCAGATGTCTGCAATCCTAATGCACTGGTTGTTGACCAAGATGGGTAGCCGTGTTTGTCTGTAGTAGTAGAAAAGAGCAGGGGTCCAGGAGCACCTTAAAGACTAACACAATTTGTGGCAGGGGAGGAGCTTTCGTGAGTCACTGGGTGTGTGTGTGGGGGGGTGTTTGTGAATTTCCTGCATTGTGCAGGGGGTTGGATTTGATGACCCTGGAGGTTCCTTCGAACTCTATGGTTCTATGAGTCACTGCTCACTTCTTCAGCCACCTGAATCTGTACTGGAAAAAGTGAGCAGTGACTCACGAAAGCTCCTCCCCTGGCACAGATTGTGTTAGTCCTTAAGTTACGGCTGGACTCTTGCTTTTCTCTACTGCGGTGGTTACTGAATGTCCCATTTTTGTGATTCTGCTGACCCACTATGTGTAACCCGCCTTGAGTCGCCGTAAGAAAGGTGGACTATAAATACAGTACAAAAATAAATAAAACGTAGAAGGCAACCTTAGTACAGAGGAGGGCAGCCAAGACGAGTAGGGAGTTGGAGCACCTTCCCTATGAGGAAAGGCTGAAGAGACTGGGCCTTTTCAGTTTAGAAAGGGGGGGCATGATAAGGGTTTATAAAGCTATGCATTGGGTTGAGAGAGTTGACAAAGATAAGTTTTTCTCCCTCTCCCAAAATACTAGAACTCGATGGCGTCTAACGAAGCTGATGGGCAGTAGATTCAGGACAGAAAAAAGGAAATACTACGTTACACTGAGAGTGATTAAAATGTGGAATTCGCTGGCAGAGGATGTAGTGATGGCCACAGGAATAGACAGCTTTAAAAGGGGATTAGATAGATTTGTGGCGGTTCAGTCTATCAGTGACTACTCGACATGGTGAAAACCTCTACGTTCAGAGGCACTAATCCTCTGAATCCCAGAGCGAGGAGGCAGCATCAGGGCCTTGGCCTCTGTGCCCTGTTGTTGGCCGTCCAGAGGAGCTAGTTGGCCACTGTGTGAGACAGGATGCTGGGCTAGATGTTCTATTGGTCTGATTCAGCAGGGCTCTTCTTATATTCTTATCCTCTGCTTGAACCTACAGTCCATTACAAGGTATAGTCCTGTGCTTGCTCAAGCCCTCGGAGACCGGAGGTGTTATGATTTATTTCATTTATTTACAGATTTTCTATCCCACCTGTCTGCTCTTACAAGGGCTGCCAAGGCAGCTAACAACTGAAAACATACCGGATACAATTACATCATAAAACCATTAAAACGTTTAAAGCACCCAATGATTAGCATGTAGATGAAGCCCAGGTTGTTGTATTTCTGAGGACAACTTTGGGACTGCCTCTCCTGGTATACCCCCCCCCCCAAAAAAAAAGAGCACTCCACTCAGCTGAGGAAAATCTTCTGGAGATCCCTGGTCCGAAAAACATTCGGCTGTCCTCAGACGGAACCAGGGCCTTTTCAGTCCTGCCCCTGATCTGCTGGAACTCTCTGCCAAATGACATCTGTGCCCTGCGGGACCTGGTCCACTTCCGCAGGGCTTGTAAGGCAGAGGTGTTCTACCAGGAGTATGGTTGAGGACAGCAATGGTTTTTAATTAGCCTGGCCCCTTCTTCATAGAATCATAGAGTTGGAAGGGGCCATACAGACCATCTAGTCCAACCCCCTGCCCAATGCAGGACCAGCCTAAAGCATCTCTGACAGATATTCGTCCAGCCTCTTCTTGAAAGCTGTCAGTGAAGCGAACCACTTCCCAAGGCAGCTGATTCCACCTTTGAACCACTCTGACCATGAAAACGTTTTTCCTAATATCCAGCTGATACCTTTCTGCATGTCATTTAAACCCGTTGCTTCGGGTCCTCTCCTCTGCTGCCAACGGGAACAACTCCTTGCCCTCCTCCAAATGACAGCCTTTCAAATATTGAAAGAGAGCAATCGTGTCCCCCCCCCTCAACCTCCTCTTCTCCAGACTAAACGTTCCCAAGGCCCTCAGCCTTTCCTTGTAGGGCTCAGTCTCCAGACCCCTGATCATCCTCATCGCTCTCTTCTGCACCCTCTCGGTTTTGGCCACATCCTTTTTGAAGTAAGGCCTTCATCCACTTCCCCCTTGGGGTTGATTTTAGATGCCATCTGGAACAGTTATTCTATCTGTTTTACTGTTTTTAACTGTTTTAAACTGTACTTTTGAATGTTGTACACTGCCCTGAGCCCCAAGAATGGGGGATAGCGTGGTCTAGAAATCATCATCATCATCATTATTACTATTTCAGGGTGGAAACTTGAGCTCTGACAATTGTGATGGGCGTACACCGCTTCACGTTGCATCCTGTGAAGGCAATCTGGAGACAGTCACCTACCTGCTGGAGTGTGGCGCAACAGTATATGCCAAAGACCGATTCGGAGCTACCCCACTGATGAACGCTATCAAATTCAGGTATTGTTTAAAAGGGTATTTTTGTATGATGCTTCGTGGGAGAGCAAGACATCTGCTGCTTTATAGAAACCCTGTTTCACTGAACAACTTTGGGCCCATGCAGCAAGCACAAATGCCTAGTGTTTTCTGTTGTTTTTCCTGAAACGCCATCTCTTTGAGAATGTTCACCTTCCCCCAGCCCTGGAGATGCAGCAGATATCACTGTGCTGTGAGCATACCTGCTGCCAGAGGATGTGCTGATGGCCTCAGGCACAGACAGCTTTAAAAGGGGATTTGATAAATTCATGGAGGATACATCTGTCCGTGGCTACTAGCCATGGTGACTAAAGGGAACCTCCACGTTCAGGAGCAGTCAGCCTCTGAATCCCAATGCCAAGTGGCGGTATCAGGGGAAGGCCTCAGCCTCTGTGCCCTGTTGTTGGACCTCCAAAGGGTTGGCCACTGTGTGAGACCGGATGCTGGACTAGATGGACCCCTGGTCAGATCCTTCAGGGCTCTTCTTAAATCTCTTTTTGTTAAGAGGATAACTTTGGACTGTTGAATGGGCTAAGGGGACACTGCAGATTTTGTGAAACAGCTAAAAAATTCTTGTCGTGACATTTTTCTGAAGACCTAGATGATACCCAGGAAATATTTTGGTCGCGTATAGTCAGATGTGCCGTCACCCCTCTCGCTGTCCAGTATAAAAACATGACGGTGTATGCGAAACCAGGACACGTCTATTAAAAATCTCTAAACCCAGAAAGGAGTTTTCCAGTGTTACTTCCAGGAAGTTCCTTTTCTCTGCTCATATTCTATCCTTGTCCCCCCCCCCGTCCCCATCCCCCCGT
>NW_015170282.1:262848-275580 GCF_001447785.1 Gekko japonicus | reverse complement strand
AGGCGTTCCGTTCGTCCTCTCCTAGATCTTGTCAAGAAACTCCGAATTCTGCAGAGACTCAACAGTGAGAATTCGTTATGGAAAAAATGTGTGCATGTGTGTAATTTTTCATTCATCAATCTGCAAAGCTTTTGTTTTAAGGAAGGAATCTAGAAACCTGTTCACAGCAGCTATCCCATAAGAACATAAGAAAAGCCCTGCTGGATTAGACTTGTGGTCCATCTAGTCCAGCATCCTGTCTCACAGAGCAGCCACCCAGTTGCCCTCGAGGGCCAACGAACAGCACAGAGCCCAAGGCTTTCCCCTGATGTTGTCTCCCATCACTGGGTTTCAGAGGTTTACGGCCTCCAAATATGGAAGTTCCCTTTTGTCATCATGGTTCGTAGTCATTGATGGACCTGTTCTCCATAACTATGTCCTATCAGATTTATAACATATCTAAAATTGTCTGTGCAGCTTTATATCTGGGACCTACCTGCCCTATCAGTGCTAGTCGGGGAGGGGCTGTGGCTCAGTGGCAGAGCATCTGTTTGGCTTGCAGAGAGTCCCAGGTTCAGTTCCCAGCATCTCCTGTTAAAGGGATCAGGTAGCAGGTGATGTGCAAGACCTCCACCTGAGACCCTGGAGAGTCATGGCCAGTCTGAGTAGGCAGTACTGACACTGATGGTCCAAGGCAACTTCACATGTAGACATGAGTAGATAAACACAGAATCATAGAGTTGGAAGGGGCTTCAGGGTCATCTAGTCCAACCCCCTGCACAATGCAGGAAATTCACAAATCCTTCCCCCCCCCCACATACACACAGAGTGACCCCTCTTCCACACCCAGAAGATGACAAAAAACCTCCAAGATCTCCAGCCAAACTGGCCTGGAGAAAAATTGGTGTCTGACCCCAAAGTGGCAATCAGCATTCCCTGGGCGTGTAAGAAAGGGCCACAAGAACTAAGCACTGAGCAACAGCAGTCCCTACGGCAGAGTGGCTTTTCCATTTGCAGAGCAGGGGAAGATGATTTTTTGCCAGTTGCCTCTGCTAGCTGGGGAAGGGCTGTGGCTCAGTGGCAGAGCATTTGTTTGGCATGCAGAAGGTCCCAGGTTCAACCCCCAGCCTCTCCACTTACAAGTTTTAGGTAACAGGTGATGTGAAAGACCTCTGCCTGAACTCCTGGAGAGCTGCTACCAATCAGAGCAGGAAATACTGACTTTGAGAGACCATAAGGTCTGATTCAGTATAAGGTCTGACCAAGGATCCCTCTATTCTTTGGAGTCTTGTGAGCAAAAACTACTCTGTGAGCTGCTGGCATTAAAGCTGTGAGCGAGTGAGTTTGGTTGCTGCATAAATTAGTTTACTCTGGAGCCCTTCTTCCTGAGCTAAGACAAAAATGTGTGAGCCGCAGGCTAAAAAACTGTGAGCTGGCTCACACCAGCTCAGCTTAACGGGAACACTGGGTCTGACCACAAGGTCTGATTCAGTATGTGTTCAGGCTAGTTATATTTTTTCTCCCCTTCTTCCACACTAATGGCATTCCAAGTAAGCAAAGTTTTCTCCTTAAGTACCGTGTTGGATGCCTTTAGCGGGTGTTCTGGCCTCAACTGGCACAGGAGTTCCTTGATTAGCATTTTGCCTTGTGGAAGACCCAGGAAAGGGGATATAAATCAAAAATTATCATCATCATCATCATCAGCATCATCAATAATAATAATAATAATAATAATAATAGCGGTAGTAGTAATAACAACAACATAAGATGGATTGATTCCATCAAGGAAGCCACGGCCCTCGGTTTGCAAGACCCGAGCAATGCTAGCGGCCGAATCTGCATCTAGTATTTGCTCCGCTGTTTTACCAAACCCACATTGGAACAGAAAAAAATGCAGCTCAAAATCACATTCAAATACCCCGGGGCCAATGCCATACTGACTGCAGAGTCACCCGTGAATGGCCATAAAACGGCCAACAAATCTTATGCAGACGGCTACCGTAAAACCGAGCGATCAAACGAAATGGAAGTGGCTTGCAGTCTGGACACTGCCATAAAATCCGACGATCAATCGAGGTGAAAGTGGCATGCAATGCAGAGGGGAATCTCTGTTCCAGCGGACACTGCCATAAAATCCGACGATCAATCGAGGTGAAAGTGGCATGCAATGCGGAGGGGAATCTCTGTTCCAGCGTGGGTTTGGTAAGACAGCGGAGCAAATGCTAGATGCAGATCGGGCCGCTGCTGACAATAGGATGTTTTGGATGTCATTCATTCATAGGGTCTCCACGATTCAGAATTGATCTGACAGCACTTAACACACACACATACACACATTGGGAAGGGTCTGCCAAGTCAGCTGGGGACCAAAATCTTCAGTCGTCACAGTGACAGTCGGATGGTTCGCCGTGCTGTTGGGAGGAAATTTCGCAAGAATCTCCTACCATTCCCTAGAGCCAATCAAACAAGACTCGTTGCGGAACAGAGGTGGCCCCCATCCAGCACGCCTGTGTAAGATGTTTCTGCAAACAGCTGTGCGTTTTGTGTGTGTGTGTGTGTGTTTTAGCCGCACCCAGTGACTGCCTGAGGAATTTCACATGAGTTTGTTATTCAGATTCTTTGGCTTCACCACTCCCCGTCAGAGACTCCTACTGGGGCTCTTGATTGCTTTCAAGCTGCCGAAAGCGGGGTGGGGGGGAGGGAAGAGTTGGCAAACGAATCCTTGTTTACGGTTCAGGTTTATGCCGTTGTCAGGTTGAGAGGGGCGAGCGAACCCTGTTGTCAGTTCTCCGTAGAGGCGGTAATGATCGCTCCGGGCCTGCCCTGCCAGCAGACTTTGCCGCAAAGCTCTTAAGTGGAATTGAATGAATCGTATGGAATTGGTTTAGCTACTGCCACCGCCGATGCAAGTGAGCTGCGGAATTAATTCTACAGAGGGGGAGAATCGTGAGCAGCAGAAAATATTCTTTTTTTGCCGTCTAGTCGTGGCTGACTTACGGCGACTCCATAGAGTTTTCAAGGCAAGAGGCGTTTCAGAGGTGGTTTGACATTGTCCGCCTCTGTGCCACCACCCTGCTATTCCCTAGCGGGTCTCCCATCCAAATACTAGCCCGGGCCGACCCTGCTTAGCTGACGAGATCGGGCTAGCCTGGGCTATCCAGGCTAGGGTCGAAGCGGTGCAAAAATAGCCGGTCTGTAGAATTAAGGTGCAGAGCTTGGAGGAATGAATTGGGGGTGGGGGCATGCCAGTCCAGGTTTTGTACCCTGGATTTTTTGGTAAAACCATTTTTATTAGGATATAATAAACATAGTCAAATATAAATCACAACTTTTACCCTAATCCATCATACCCTCCACCCTCCCACCCCCCGTGCGGCTTCCCACAGTGCTCCAACCTCCTGTTCAATTCTTAGATCTTCTTCTTCCACATTTTTTCTGTTTAATTACACATATCTATAGGTAACGTATCCTGCATTAACATTCCTAATGGGTTTATTTTTATCGTACAAGGACAGATGGCCAGTTCACCTGATCAAAAATAAGTCCTGCCCATATTCCCAGGTCCATTTCCAGCCACCTGAACTGGCCTTTATCCTCTGCCCCTTCAGGTTAGACCGTAGTGCGATCAACAGAGAAAAGCAGGAATTTTGGACGAACTGCCCGATCCATAGCACAACAAACAGGGATCCTGGATCGCTCGTGGGAGTGATCACACAACGAAACAAGCCAGATCGTAACTTCCCTTGCCCTGTTCTTGCTGCAAATCCATTTTCTTAAACTAAGGCCAGGTTATTTGCGCACATCATCCCCCCCCCCCATGTTTAACCCACACAATTCACATGAGGGAATGTCAAGCGCAAACAAGATCCGCCATGCAGGGAGCTTCTAGTGAAGTGAGCCAAACCACATACTAGAGTGGGAAGGACTTCTACCCTTCCTCCGTGGCAGTGTTTTCCAAATCTCTGATGGCTGAGTCACACTTTATATCTGAATTAAAACCGGAAGCCCAGTCTTCCCTTATATCCTGAAATGGTTTGTTTTAGGGGGTGTAAGTATAAAAAGTGCATTCTCTGAGAGGAGTTCACCCTTGCTGCTTCTGCACGAGTCACTGTTCTGGGCACCCCTCCTGAGGACAGGTGTTGCATCGCTGTGCAAGAAGCTATGCATGACCCAGTCTGCTACGGAGAGATGGCAGAAATTCCTTCCCACCGTGAAGACCGATTTGGAAGGAGGTCAGGTTAGAGTGTTTCATGCCACGCATCGATATGCCAGGCAGCCTCTCCGCAGATAGATGCCATGGGGCTGTGACAAAGGAAGCATGTAAAAGATTTGCCCTCCCCTGTAGTGGTTGGAGGGGAGGCTGCGGTCTGGGCTCTGATCTGGGAGGGCAAAGTTTGAATCCCCACTCTGCCCTGGAAGCTCATTTAGGAAAGGCTGGACCAGTATGCTTTCTCAGCCTAACTGTCCTCACAGGGTTGTTCAGATTCAGTTCTGGACGCCTTTAATGGCATAACAGCATCTAACAAATACATTTAAGAAGAAGCATTTAATTCCAGTAAGTAAATTTAGGCAATCAAATATGCATATTATTTATTTTATTTATTTATTAATTTAATGTATACCCCGCCCTCCCCGCGAGCGGGCTCAGGGCGGCTTACATAATTGGTCTGTAAATGACCATTCATTCCCATAAAACCAGTTTAAAAATTCAATTACAATCAATGTTCCCTCTAAACTGTGTGGTCTTGTGAGCAAAAATTCCACTTCGTGAGCTACTGGCATTAAAGTTGTGAGCAAGCGATTTGGCTAATGTATAATTTACTTTGCTCTGGAGCATTCCTTCCTGAGCTAAGACAAAAATCTGTGAGCTGGAGGCTAAAAAACTGTGAGCCAGCTCACCCTAACTCAGCTTAGAGGGAACATTGATTACAATATTATGTAAAAAGACTGTATCTAAGTGCGGCTGATTCCGCTAAGAGTTTTGCAACCATCATCGTAGTATCAGTATTAACATAATTGAGAAAATATTGAACAGTTGTAAGATTATCAGTAAATAAGCATGGCCAAAGGGGTAAAACCGCACAGGGTTGTTGTTAGAAGAAAGTGGAGGAAAGGCGAACAGTGCTGTGAGCTGTTTTGGGGTCCCCATTCAGGAGCAAAGTGGGGTATAAATAAACAAAAGGTGCAACTTTTCCATTCTTCCGTCCGTGTGGATATGTCCTTTTGGTAACTGTTCTGGGAAAACCAAACACGTTGCCGAACACGTTTGTCCGTTTAGGAAAACGTCTACACTGCCTTTCCGCCCTGACCTGGCGGTGGAAAAGGTTGTCAAGTCGCAGCTGACTTACGGCGACCCCCGTAGAGTTTCCAAGGCAAGAGATGTTGAGAGGTGGGGTTTGCCGTTGCCGGCCTCCACGTCAAGGCCCTGGTATCGCTCGGAGGTCTCCCATCCAGATACCAGCCACCAGGTCCAACCCTGCTTAGCTTCTGCAATCTGATGAGATTGGGCTATCCAGGCCTTGACTGACATTACACTAAAGCAAGGACGGCATGAACTGATTAACCCCCCCCCCGCAAACAACCCCTGTTGCCCCCACATACCTGTGCACACGCAAAACACTTTAACAACCGATGGCTCAGGTGAGCAGGATCGCTTTCCCTGAGCTCCCGAAAGGGCGTTCCAGGTGAACAGGGTGTCGCCACAGAAAAAGGCTCCCCTTTCTGTGCATTTAAGCAGCGTCTGGATACTTATTTATTCATTTAAAACATTGATTAGAGCCAGCATGGTGTCACAGCAGAAGTGGCGGGCCAGGAGACTCAGGTTCAGATCCCCACTTTGCCATGGAAGCTCCCTGGGTGACCTTGGGCCAATCGCATGTTCTCAGCCTAGCCTACCTCGCAGGGCTGTTGTGAGGATAAAATGGAGGAGGACGATATAAGCCTTTTTGGGTCCCCATTGGGGAGAAAGGCAGGATATAGATAAAGTAAATTAAATATCTATCTATCATCTATCCATCTATCCATCATCTATCTATCTATCTATCTATCTATCTATCTATCTATCTATCCATCCATCCATCCATCCATCCATCCATCCATCCATCCATCCATCTATCCATCTATCTGCCGCCTTTCTTCCATTACAGAGCTGAAGGCAGCTTACAGTACACTTACACCTCCATGTAAAAGAACAAAGCTGTCTCTCATTGGCAGGCATATTAATTTTAGAGGGCCTGGGAGAAAAGCCGCCTCCCGTCCTGACTTTGTACAACTGGAGTCATCACCATTCCTTCTGAAATACGGTACAACCAGTCTCCTTTTTGAAGCTTGTAATGGCTGGTGTCAGAGGTCACTCCAGTGTTTCCTTATGCAGGAGAGGCAAAGAATGAGGCCATTCAAGTTTAGGGTGTGGTATGACA
Organism: Gekko japonicus; assembly: GCF_001447785.1. Taxonomy (NCBI): domain Eukaryota; kingdom Metazoa; phylum Chordata; class Lepidosauria; order Squamata; family Gekkonidae; genus Gekko; species Gekko japonicus. The sequence continues at coordinate 269,182 of NW_015170282.1, read as the reverse complement.
CCTGCAGTTCTTTAAATGACTGGAAAAAGGCATCTGTGGGCCCCCATCCCCGTGAAACCTCTCATGCGTTACTTTTTTGGGGGGGGGGGCATGAAAACCCACCGAAAAGCATTCGCAGCATTACAAGAGCATCCGCTTAGAAGATGTTCACAGTGCAGGCCCCGTCCTGAGAACAAGTATTTACGAAGCCCTCGCGTTTCAAGCATTTGGAGACAGAGGCCGCCAGTGTGTGTGTGTTTGTTTTTGCTTTCTTTCTCGCCGACCCAAGCGCTCTCTGGGTTTTCTTGATGCCATCGGAGCTCTGAACGCTTTCAATACTAACCCGGAGCTTTGGGCCATCTGCAGTTTCTCCAGGTCGTTATTTATTTATTTAAAACATCAATATGCCGCCTTTCCACCCCAAGGCAGCAAATGTTAAAACTATTTCAACATTTTAAAAAAATATTTAAAATACAGCATATATGGATTAGTTCAATAAAAACACATAAACGCACATAACACCAAAACCAGGGAAGAGTGCTGGTAACAGTTAAAAACTCTTAACCTGCTGGCACAAGACAACTATAGAAGGAGACAGACAAATCTCCCTAGGAGGTTGTAGCACCAAAACTTTGGAACTTCCTCATAAGAACGTAAGAGAAGCCATGTTGGATCTGGCCAGTGGCCCATCCAGTTGAACGCTCTGCGTCACTGTCTGGATCATGTTGGATCAGGCCAGTGGCCCATACAGTCCAACACTCTGTGTCACTAGAAAAGAGTCGGAGTCCAGTAGCACCTTAAAGACAAACAAAACTTGTGGTAGGGTATGTGTTTTTGTGAGTGAGCAGTGACTCATGAAAGCTCCTACCCTGCCACAAATTTTGTTAGTCTTTAAGGTGCTACTGAACTCTGACTCTTTTCTACTGCTGTAGACAGACTAACATGGCGACCCATCTTCGTCTAACTCTGTGTCACTGTTCTAGAAGACCTTCTTCTGCTTCCCCAAAGGACAGTTTGGTTTCTACCCATTCCACCGCTTCCATTTTTTGTGATTTCGGAGTCCTCAGACAAATCTTTATTGATGGGCAAGCTCTCCGTCCCTGTTGTTTAACTCAGCTGAGTATGAAAGCTAGAGGAAATTTGGGGTGTGGCCATTGTCTTTGTGTGACTGAAACATGGGTATGTAGAGATTCATAACATTTCTGGGTTTGTTTGGTAAGTAGGCGCTGACACGTAGCTTCCACCACATGTATGACTTAAAGGTTCCGTTTGTGTGAAGGACAGTCGCAATGTGAGAAATAAATCTCAGATCCAGTTTATCAGAGGGTTGCAAATGAATCCCTGTCCTTTGTATGCTTCTAAAAAAGTATCTGTTCAGTCAAGATAACCTTGGTTTTCTTTTGCCCCCCCCCCCACCAACTCTGTCTTAAAGGCATCCAGAAGTGATTTCCTTGCTCCGCAAAACTGGGGCTCATCTTTCCAGCACAGAGCTTGTGAATGTTGGAACAGAACTATGTCGGTAAGGAAAGGACCTCTTCTGTTCTGAGTTGGCCTTGTATCTTGAATCTGGACTGGTATACGCATGAACACACATGAAGCTGCCTTATACTGAATTAGACCCTTGGTCCATCAAGGTCAGTATTATCTATTCAGACCAGCAGCCACTCTCCAGGTTTCAGGCTGAGGTCTTACACATCACCCACTACTTCCTTTTAACTGGAGATACCGGGGACTGAACCTGGGACCATCTGAATGCAAAGCAGATGCTCTGCCACTGAGCCACAGCCCCTCCCTTAACTTGCATACACTTGTTTCTCTCTTGTTTCACTCTGTATTGGCTCTAAGGGGTTGTCATGTGGCCAAATCCGATTAGCTACGCAGTTGCACATTTAGAGTGAGGTCAAGGAAGCATTGCCCTCACTTTGAATTGGCTTTGTGACACCACCACATAGCTGTCTGGAGTTGGGGGCATCGTGTCCACCAGGTGATTTCTGTTTGGTTGTAATCGTTCTGGGAAGGAGAAAGCGAGGAGGTATGAATCGATGCCAAACCAAGAGCTGAAAGGGGGAGTGAAATTGACGGCTATGAATAACAGTTTAAAAGGAACTATTAAGGACATGGCTCCTTAACCTTTACTCCTCCACCACCTACCAAGTACACAGCGTTATCACTGAATGCCTCTCAAGCCACAACTAAAAAAAAAGAAATTAGGGCATAAAAACAATGCTGCAAGTGAGTCATTTTGATTGACATAGATCTATTTATGATATATGCATATAATACGTTCAACAAGACCTTTATGCCTGATCACTGCCAGACAGATCCGTAATGTAAAGGCCTGGGGGAGGAATCTGGGGTTTGATCCCCGCACAGGTAGAGCCATGTAAAATGTCTGTCCTCTACTAGCTCTTGGAAGCCATTGCAAGTGGGGAGAAGAGGCTCAAAGCATCCTCTGAGTGGTCAGAGGTCCCCCGTTACGAATAATTTACAAGACTTTTTTTTTTTTGCACTGAAAATTTGTGGCTCTGTCTCTGTCTACACCAGGTGTCCCCAACGTGGTGCCCGTGGGCGCCCTGGTGCCCACCGAGCGCTTTTAGAAAACGGGCAGGGCTAGGTGGCAGTTTTGCCCAGCAGGGCTTCTGATTGGATGTGCAGATTAAATGGTGTCCTGCAATGTTCCCTCTAAACTGTGGAGTCTTGTGAGCAAAAATTCTACTCTGTGAGCTACTGGCATTAAAGCTGTGAGCGAGTGACTTGGCTACTGCATACATTAGTTTGCTCTGGAGCCCTCCTTCATGAGCTAAGACAAAAGTGTGTGAGCCGGAGGCTAAAAAACTGTGAGCTAGCTCACCCTAACTCAGCTTAGAGGGAACACTGGTGTCCTGTCAAGCGGAGCTCCTGCCCGAAATGTTGAAGAGATGCTACTTAGAGCTATGTATAACTTCACTTCCTCACACTCTGTGATTGGCTTCGCCTCCTGTGGCAGACATTTTGAGATTGCGCCTACTGCCCTGTGTCAGAATGTCAAAGGTAACCCCAGGCTCTAAAAGGCTGGGGGGGCCCTGACATGCGCATTACAAAGTCCTCGTGTTTTTGATGCACAACGTGAGGACATGGTGTCGCACATGTGATGGGAGTGTTGCGCTCTTTTCTGGTTGCAGCCACAGAGTGCGGGGAGAAGTGGCTTTAGCCGTCCGCCCCAGGCTTTCTTTGTGTCTTCAAAACACCCTTTGGTGGTCATTTTTCTCAAGGACAGGGAGCTTTCTCTTGAAGCCTGATGCAGTTAAAGAAGCCAAGCTGGAATAAAAACCCAGAGCGGGAAAGCCCAGTGTGCCCTTGGTAGTCTCTTTTATGCCAGTGTTTCCCAACTTGTGGGTTGGGACCCGTGCTCCCTCTAAGCAGTGGAGTCTTGTGAGCAAAAATTCTACTTTGTGGGCTACCGGCATTAAAGCTCTGAGCGAGCGATTTGGCTACTGCATAAGTCAGTTTGCTCCGGAGCCATCCTTCCTGAGCTAAGGCAAAAATGTGTGAGCCGGAGGCTAAAAAACCGTGAGCTAGCTCACGCTAACTCAGCTTAGAGGAAACACTGGTCGGGACCCAAAAGTGGGTTGCAAAGCTTCTGGAAGTGGGTCGCAGACCAGCACTTCCTCGCTGCCCCTGCCCTTTTCATTGCTCTTTCATGTTTTGGAAACCAAGATCTGACCCTAGTAACAGTATTTTCCATGTCATATTTCATTGGTATATTTTCTTTGCTACGTATGCATGTTGATCGAGTGCAGCATGTTCTGATGGTTACTAGAGTGAGTTTCTTATAATCTGAGGGGAGATTAGAGGGAGTTGCGGAGGGTGGTCAAAAGCTGAAACGTGACCTCCACATGCAAAGGCTGTGTAAGTCGGAATGCCACTTGCTTGGGGTTCAAAAACCAATACGAGACCACACAGCAAAGGCAAAAGCCAAAGCAGAAAGCTGTGCAAAAAGGACGCTAAAGTAGCACAGGCTAACGTACTAAAGAACAAAATATGTATATAAACAATCTATATATCTAATTCCGAAGATGCCCCCTGGTGTGCGGATACCTAAATCCGCGCTTCGGGGGCACCTGGGGGGAAGGGAGATTTTTGTGCACACTTGGGACGGTCCCCAGGTGTGCACAAAAATCTTAAAACTTTAAAAAACTATCGGGGAGATATTAAAATCCCCCGAAAAGTGACAGAGCGTCCCCGGCGGGATGGGGGGGAACTTACCTCCTCCTGCTGCTTCCTCCTCTTCCTCCTCGGTGTGGAGCTCCCTCCCCCCTCCCGCGAGTATCGCGGGCAGCATTTAAAGCAATAATAGCTCTCGAATAAAAACTATTTTTTAATCCGTTTGTCCTTGTTTTAATTGTCCTATATCTTCTACTCGAAGGCAGCAGTTCAAACAGGGAGTGTTCAGGGTGTGACAAATCCTCAGAATGTTCTTTGCTTTTTTCAAACACCGAGAACATAAGAAAACATAAGAACATAAGAGATGCCAATGTTGGATCAGGCCAAAGGCCCATCCCGTCCAACACTCTGTGTCACACAGTGGCCAGAAATACCAGTGCCATCAGGAGGTCCAGCAGTGGGGCCAGGACATTAGAAGCCCTCCCACTCTTGACCCCCCCAAGAACCAAGATGACAGAGCATCACTTGCCCCAGAGCCCCTATCTATACCTTGTGGCTAATAGTCACTGATGGACCTCTGCTCCATATGCTTATCTAATTCCCTTTTGAAGCCGTCCATGCTTGTAGCCGCCACCACTTCCTGTGGCAGTGAACTATACAATTCCTCCAGGAACGAGAGAGGGCAGCCAATAATCTTCTGGGCTGTGATGGTAACTCTCTGGAGTGGTTTCCTATCCACAGCCGTACAACTGGCAGTATGCAGAGTAGTGGTGATGGCATCCTCTGTGGATCTGTTTGCCTTACCTGTTGAATGTGCTGTGCTTTTTGGACTTACCTGCCTGATTTGATGAATTTACCTGTTGAATGTATTTGTTTGTGACGAACTTTCCTGTTGAATTTGTCTTCTTGTCATTGCATTATAGTAAATCAATATTTTTGATGACATATATTATTGTTTATATACATATTTTGTCCTTTAGTACGTTAGCCTGTACTACTTTAGCATCCTTTTTGCACAGCTTTTGGCTTTGGTACTTGCTTGGGGTTTTCACTGGGGGCAACTGCACCCTTTGCATTATGTTTCTTGCCTCTTCGAAAGCATCTGGTCAGCCACTGTAGAAAATAGACTGCTGAATTAGACGGGTGCCAAGGTCATAGCTTGCTTCGGGCGCCAAGATCCCTTGGGCCAGCCTTGGTTGAGTTGCCGTTTCAAGCAAATTAAGTCGTGGAAGTGGTGACAGACTTCACGTTCCTGGGATCCCAGATCACCGCAGACTGTGACAGCAGCCATGAAATTAAAAGACGCCTGCTCCTTGGGAGGAAAGCGATGGCGAACCTAAACAGCATGATAAAAAGTAGAGACATCACCCTGCCAACAAAAGTCCGCATGGTCAAAGCAATGGTATTCCCAGTAGTCATGTATGGCTGCGAGAGTTGGACTATAAGGAAGGCCGAGCGCCGAAAAATAGTTTCTTTTGAACTATGGTGCTGGAGAAGACTCTTGAGAGTCCCTTGGACTGCAAGAAGATCAAATCAGTCAATCCTAAAAGAAATCAACCCTGACTGTTCCCTGGAAGGCCAGATAATGAAACTGAAGCTCAAATACTTTGGCCACCAAATGAGAAAGGAGCACTCACTAGAGAAGACCCTAATGCTGGGAAAGATTGAAGGTCAAAGAAGACGGGGACGGCAAAGGATGAGATGGTTGGACAGTGTAATCGACGCAACGAACATGAAATTGAGCCAGAGGACAGCGGAAGACAGGAGGGCCTGGCGGGATCTGGTCCATGGGGTCGCGAAGAGTCGGACTCGACTGTGCGACTGAACAACAAAAATCGAAAAGGTTGGGAACCCGCTGCCTTAGGCGACCTCAGCTGCTGCAGTGTGACAGGGCGTGATACGAGAAAGGCCGCCGGCAGAGCAGGTACACTGCAAACTATCCCAAAGAGTTGCCACGGACATGAACAAAAGGAAGATCTTTAAGATTACTTTCTGCACGGTGGCTGCTGTTTTCCTTAAAGAAATGTACGTAGACTTCACTCATCAGCTGACAGCCTCGGAGCCCGCTCTGTCCAATCTTACTCGTCCGTCAGGCTTATCAAGGGGAGTGGCTAGAAGAAAAATTCATATTCTTTCCACGTATAAGAATGACTCCACATTAGCCTCTTCTGCCCGCTGAATAACCTGTTTTACTAGCTGGCGTTGCAGGACA
>NW_015170282.1:231893-262795 GCF_001447785.1 Gekko japonicus | reverse complement strand
GTAGCGAGACGTTTTGGTAGCCAGGACTGGGTTTCCAGTTAATGCACTCCTTTGTTTCTCCAAGGGTGCTTCAACAAGTGGGTGGGTGGGTCTACCTTTTTTTTTAACCCAAAAAGATTCCAACTCTGGGTAAAGCAGCATGTAAGGTGGGAAGCTTACACTTTAAGAACATAAGAGAAGCCATGCTGAATCAGGCAAATGGCCCATCCAGTCCAACACTCTGTGTCACACACTGGCCAAAACCCAGGTGCCATCAGGAGGCCCATCAGCAAGGCCAGGACTCCAGAATCCCTCCCACTGTGGCCCCTCAAACACCAAGAACACAAAGCATCACTGATCCAGACATAAGAACATAAGAGAAGCCATGTTGGATCAGGCCAATGGCCCATCCAGTCCAACACTCTGTGTCACACACTGGCCAAAACCCAGGTGCCATCAGGAGGCCCATCAGCAAGGCCAGGACTCCAGAATCCCTCCCACTGTGGCCCCCCCAAGCACCAAGAATACGGAGCATCACTGCCCCAGACATAGCATTCCATCTATACCTTGTGGCTAACAGCCACTGATGGACCTCAGCTCCGTATGTTTATCCAATTCCCTCTTGAAGCTGTCCATGCTTGTAGCCGCCACCACTTCCTGCGGCAGTAAATTCCACATATGAATTACTCTTGGGCTGAAGAAGGATTTCCTTTTTTCTGTTCTTTGATCTGCTCATTAATTTCATTGAGTGCCCACGAGTTTAAATGCGACTCCCTTGAAACGTGGCTGCTTTAAGTTAAAACTTGGAAGGAAAGCATGTTATTCTTAGGGCCTCCTCACGCTGTACAACATTCTTGCATGGAGGGATCATCTTTGCTGGAAGTAATGTGGAGCCTGCATGCGGGTTGTCACATGGTGACGGTTGTGTACAGGATTGTTGTGGGGTTTTTTTTTAAAAAAAGAATGACCCTCTGCAAGGAAGCCGCAGTCAGTCACTGTGTTGGATCCGCAGCCCATGGACACAAGGACTGCACACTTTCCTCATGTTCACTCCCCCAAGCAGTCCTTTCCAACACCAGGCAAGTTTATTCCTGGGGTTATGAGACTCGTGTGAACTAAAAGCTACGTGGTTGGGATCTTTTAAAACACTTCTATCCCAGCTTGGTGTAGTGTTTCAGAGTGGCAGGACTCTAATCTGGAGAACCGGGCTTGATTCCCCACTCCTCCTCCACACGAAGCCAGCTGGATGACCTTGGGTCAGTCACGGTTCTCACAGAGCTCTCTCAGCCCCACCTCCCTCACAGGGTGTCTGTTGTGGAGAGAGGAAGGGAAGGAGATTGTAAACCGCTCTGAGACCAATTTCCCACAAGCCGCTGCTCCGCCCTCACTCTCACCGATTTCCCTCACGTCTATTCGATCCTGTTTTTTGAGGATCGAATAGACGTGGGGGAAATTGGGCGAAGCTGAGGAGCAAAATGTGGCCATGTAGCAAATAGTGGGAAATTGACACATACAATCGGGGGGGGAGGGGAGGGAAGAGCGAGGGCGGAGCAGTGGCTTGTGAGAAACTGGTCTCAGACTCCATTGGTAGTGAAGGGCAGGGTATAAAACCAACTCTTCTTCTTCCTTTCCTCTTGGCTCAAGGTGGCTAACAATAATAGTTAAAATATCCCCAGAAGAAGAAGAGAAGAACAGATTGGATTTCTACCCCGCCTTTCACTCGGAGTCTCAGAGCAGCTTACAATCTCCTTTCCCTTCCGCTCCCCACAACAGACACCCTGGGAGGTAGGTGGGGCTGAGAGCTCTTTCCAGAACTGTCCTTGAGAGAACAGCTCTGACAGAACTATGACTTGCCCAAGGTCATCCAGCAGCTGCAACTGGAGGAGTGAGGAATCAAACCTGGTTCTTCCAGATTAGAGTCCGCACACTTAACCACTACACCAAACAGCTAAAACCAAAGAAAAAATTGCCAAGCCTGCAGTCCAAACCCCCCTCCCCCACTCCAAAACCCTGGCAAACATGCAGGCCTTGCAGGGCCTCCTGAAGATCTCCAAGGAGGGGCCCCTCACCTCTTCAGGGAGTCCATTCTACAGAGCTGGAGCCATGATGGAAAAGGCCCTTGCTCTGGTTGATGCCAGATAGGCTACTCTAAGTGGTGGGATAGCCAACACGTGGTTGTCTGATGACCATGGTTGGGTGGAAAGAGACAGTGCTTCGAATATTTGGGTCCCAGGTCATGAAGGGATTTACAGGTCATAACTAGCACCTTGAATTGAACTTGGAAACAGACTGGCAGACGGGGAAGCTGTTTCAAAATGGGCAACTTTTGCTCCTGGTGGCTAAGCAGTTGGGCTGCCTCATTCTGGACCAGTTGTCATTTCTGGACTGTCTCCAAGGGCAGCCCCATGTACAACACATTGCAGTAGTCCAACCACAAGCTTACAGAAACATGGAACAGTGTGGCCAGATCCGCTGAGTCTAAGTAATGAGAAAGTTGGTGAATCAGATGATGCTGATAGAAGGCGCTCATGGCCAACCGGCTTTTCAAACAGCAAGGCAGTGTCAGTGAGCACCCCCAAGCCATTCACCTGCTCTGAAAAAGGATATCAGCCTTTCCCCTCTCTTGTCTGGATTCAGCTTCAAGTTTGTTCTGCTTTAGGCCCCTGACCACAGCCTCAACGCAGCACCCTAAGAATAAACTTCCCTGGGCCTGGAAAGGGCTACGGTGGAGAGCGGAGCACGCAGTTGGCACCTTCTGCTGACACATCGCCAGATCCAGCCTCCTGCTTCTAAACCATTAAACACACAACAGGAAATATGCATGCATAGCGTGTGATACATTATTTCCTGTACGGAAATGTCCACTGAGCGTAGTCCATTTAGCGTGAGCCGAAATCCGGGTGTGCTGTCAAGTTGCGACTGAGTTATAGCGCCCCCCCCCCATATCAAGGCAAGAGACGTTCAGAGGTGGTTTGCCATTGCCTTCCTCTGCATAGCAACCCTGGACTTGGTGGTCTCCCATCCAAACGCTAACTAGGGTCCCGTCCGCATTTGCCTGCCACTCCGGATTTTCTCAGTGCTCGAGTCGAGGCAATTTAAGTCCGTGGCAAAAAAGCGTCCAAAAATCCCGGGGCAATAGCGGGCTGAAACCCGGCCAACCACCGAGGTGGGTAATGCACTGCAGAGTGGGGATACCTTTATCGGGGATTGGGCAGCCTTCCTCCTACATTTGCTGTTTATTAGTTGTAAATGTTGAAAGACATACGTTGGCCTGATTAAGCACTGTACCATGATATCCCTTAACCTGACTGGACCGGGAGGTTTCACTTTAATACTGTAAGTTAGCTTTCGTCCCTGTTGCCAGGTACTAGCAACAAGATTTGTTATATCTCATATTTCGGTTGTTTTTACTGTTAATTTTATTAACATAAGAGAACATAAGAGACGCCAATGTTGGATCAGGCCAAAGGCCCATCCCGTCCAACACTCTGTGTCACACAGTGGCCAGAAATACCAGGTGCCATCAGGAGGTCCACCAGTGGGGCCAGGACATTAGAAGCCCTCCCACTGTTGGCCCCCCCAAGCACCAAGAAGACAGAGCATCACTTGCCCCAGAGCCCCTATCTATACCTTGGGGCTAATAGCCACTGATGGACCTCTGCTCCATATGCTTATCTAATTCCCCTTTGAAGCCGTCCATGCTTGTACCTGCCACCACTTCCTGTGGCAGTGAATTCCAAGTGTTAATCACTTTTTGGGTGAAGAAGTACTTCCTTTTATCCATTCTAACCCGACCGCTCATGGACTGTAATAAGAGATTTTGACTTTGAGGGGGGGTAATGTCATGCAGAGCGGGAGGCAGGGGCGAATTAAAAAGAAGGTTGTGTTCGATTTTAGTGCAGAATTGTTTGGAGGACACCGTGGTGAACACGGATTAAAAGGAGATTGCGGAAAGGGCCCAGGGCCGATCCTGCGTCGCTTCCAAGATCTGATGAGATCGGGCTAGTCTGGGCCATCCAGGCCAGGGCAAGATGGACAAAGTTTGAGCTCAGTGGCACCTTTAAGACTAACAAAGCTTTATTGAGAGCCAGTTTGGTGTAGTGGTTAAGTGCACGGACTCTAATCTGGGAGAACCGGGTTTGATTCCCCACTTCTCCGATGTGTACTTGGGTCAGTCACAAGCTCTGGCACAGCTGTCCTTGAAAAAGAGCAGTTTGTGTTGGAGTTCTCTCAGCCCCACCCACCTCACAGGGTGTCTGTTGTGGGGAGGGGGAGGGAAAGGGGTTTGTAAGCCGGTCTGAGACTCCGAGTGAAGGGCGGGGTATAAATCCAATCTCCTCCTCCTCCTCCTCCTCCTCCTCCTCCTCTTCTTCTTCTTCTTCTTCTTCTTCTTCTTCTTCTTCTTCTTCTTCTTCTTCTTCTTCTTCTTCTTCTTCTTCTTGGTACAAGCTTCTCAGGACTTCTTAAAAATAGGGCTTTCGTGTCGCTCTTACAAGTGGTCTGTGAGCTGCTTTGGGTATATTTGGGAGACAGGAGGGTGGCCTAGGGAGCCAATTGTGGTGCAGTTGATAAAAGAGACTAGGAGCCTGGGAGACCTGAGTTCGAATTCCCCACTCTCCCGTGGAAGCCCAGTGGATGACTTTGGGTCAGTCACGGTGTCTCTGCCAAACCTACGCAGGGTGGTGGTTGTCAGAAAACGGAGGAAGGGAGAACGGTGTTCTAAGGTGCTTTGGGTCCCCATTGGGGAGGAAAGCGGGATATAAATAAATAAATGTGTATGTATAGAAACTGTCTAAAATCCATGCCCATAGGCCCCATTTGTACAACTTGTTTTCTGTACAGGAACGCATGGGCCTACGATGTGGCAGAGAAGGTACACAAGCCTAAGGCTTCCTTGTGTTCTCTGCTTCAGGAAAATCTAGCATGCTGGGATACTGTTTGGTCCAGCCCACCATTTCCTGAAATTTAACTCTAGACCTATTTCATTGCAATTTTATTTAATTTAACTGTTTTATCTTCTTCATGGGTCTCTGAGCATCACACCTCTGGGATATAGTGTGCCTTTGCTGACCCCGATTGGTAGATATTGAAAGCAAAAAGGATTTTCATGCCCACTCCCCCGTCACGTGCAGGGCTCCAGTGCACATGACTAGGGGAGGGGCACGACAATCCCGCCAGTTTCTTTCTGGCTGCCGCGCTGTTCGGACCTCTCCACTCCAGTCGGTAGTTATTTTCTCTTTCTGGCCTACTTGGCCCCTTTCTTCTTACTCCATTCTCCGTACTTCAGATTTCCTGTAAAAGAAAATTTCGTGAAGGACTGTCGTGTTCGAGGGAGTACTCTGCTCCAGCAGGTTTCCCTTACCCCCCACCCCCGGCCTATGGCCAAAGGGTGGGGTTTCTTTAAGCGGTGTTTACGGTGTGGCAGCAAGATCACACACACCCCCGCCCCGGCAGACACTCTCTTTGTCTTTTGTGCCTCGGGGAAGCCCGCCGAGTGGACTCTTGTACTCGCTGTTATGTAAGCTGCCCTGAGCCTGCTTTGGCGGAGAGGGAGGGATATAAATTAAATAAATAAATAAAATAAAACCCAGATGAACAAAGTTTGAGCCCAGTGGCACCTTTAAGACTAACGAAGCTTTATTCATGGTACAAGCTTCCATGAGCATGCACACTTTTTCAGAATGCACACAAAAGCTCATACCTTGAATAAACCTTTGTTGGTCTCAAAGGTGCCACTAGACTCAAACTCTGTTTTGCTGCTTCAGACCAGCATGGCTACCCCACCTGACTCTATCTAAAGCCCAAATGTCAAACGGCGGAAAACTTATAGCAGCCGTATACCAGCAATACGCTAAAGTGGGCTCCGGAAGATCTTCTTTGACCGGGGGGATTATGTTTGATTGACATTTGTGTTTCCATAACTGCTGAAAAAGCCTCGTTGAACCTTCACCTCTTCCTACTTGGCTGCCGCCGCCAGATGGAAAAATGGGAAGCCATGGGAGCGTGTAAGTGGGCAGGGAGGCATCCAAATTCCCCCCTTTTCTTTCTAGCTCTCCTCTCTTCCCCATATATCAAAACGCCGCTTTCGGAACCCCAAGGATGCTTCCCTTCGAGCCTATTATCATAGCCCATCTGCAGACTGAAATGGCTGTTCAATTCTGATCACTGCTGTCGGGGGAAAATTATGATTCTGGTGGAACTTTGACCAGGCCTCTAATACCTGATTATCCTTCCGGAGGAATAAAATATGGAGTGGGCTTTTTACGATCTTAATCTGTCATCTGTCCCAGCGGTTGCAGAGACTGCACTGGGGGGGGGGGAAGGCGTTGGGGGGGCAGGCTGGCTAATAGGAACCATATCCTTGAAATGTGCTCCAGAGAGAATTATCTTCCCCTCGCGCAAAATCACTACCCTGCTTATCAAGGCTCTTCGCCAACAGAGAAGCGTAATCTCTTCACTATCTGGGTGACACTTTTCAGCTATAAACATCTCAATCTCCCGTCGGGGAAGATGGGATATGCAAGAAGTTCCTGGGAAAGATAAGGAGGCGTACAGCCGTTCTTCTTCCCGCCGTCCTCTTAAGACAGGCCTGGACAACTTGTGATCTGCCAAACTGAGTGCTGCCCCCAGCCACACACTTGACAACTTACCTATTTTTTTTTAAGTCCATATTGGGCTATGGGGGGAAAACCCCTTCAACAGGTTTAGTAACCTCTGGATGGCATCCATGCATGGCTTGTGAGCTGTGTGTAGCGCGGTGGATCACAAACTGGACGGGCGTCATCTTAGTATGAACCTTTTGTGTGAACTTCGTTTGTCGATGTTGTAGCTTGTGTGTGCGCCATTGGTGCAACGTGTTTCAGGGAGGGATTTTCAGGAGTCGGATGATGGCTGTTTCAGAGACAGTGGTATGATTTTCTTGTGTATTCCATGTTTCTTCCACGGTGGAACTCTCAAGGTGGACATACACTGGGGTTCTCGGGAGATCTCCCTTTCAGACACTGACCACAGACCTTCTTACTTTCAGCAAGGCAGTTGAATCATGGTGTCTGCTAACCATGCCCTGGTTGCCTGTAATGCAGCGATACTCAGTGGCTCGGGCTTTTTGGCATACCACCTGTGGCTCTTCCGAGCACCAATATGATACCGTCCCTCACCATGTTTCAGGAAGTAGGCAGGGTAAGGCCACTGCAAGTACAAAACTTAGCACAGAGAAAGGTCTAACCACCCCATCTCCTGCAATGCTGGGATCTAACTGGAAGGGAACTGTTAACACAAGGAAGCATTTTTTTTAAAAAAAGTCCCGCTTAATAAAGCATTCTGGAAAACCTAAAAGCTCACATGCCAGTTTGTGTCATAAGCAGTGTTCCCTCTAAGCTGAGTTGGTGTGAGCTAGCTCACAATTTTTTAGCCTCTGGCAGCTCACACATTTTTTGTCTTAGCTTAGGAAGGAGGGCTCCAGAGCAAGCTAATTTATGCAGCAGCCAAATCGCCCACTCACAGCTTTAGTACCAGTAGCTCACAACGTAGAATATTTGCTCACAAGACTCCACAGCTTAGAGGGAACATTGGTCATAAGGCCTTCTCAAGGGTTGACTAAGGTTCATCAGTGCTGGTGGGGCAACACGTTCTCCATACTTTGCCTAGAAATAATTGATAATAACTGGTAATTCAAAATGTTGTAGTTAAATATTGTAATATTGTTATATCTTACATTATTGTAGGTGTGTGTTTGGAGCAGTAGTGCAAAGTATTCAACTGTCATGTGGCTCTTGTGGCTGAGGGTAATTGTGAATGTGGCTGTCCATGAGCCACAGAGTACTACAGTATATACATTTTCTTTTTACCATTATGTCTTGAATACAATGGATTTTGCAGATCTAAGAACATAAGAAGAGCCCTGCTGGATCAGAACAATAATCCTTCTAGTTCAGCATCCTGTCTCACACAGTGGCCAACCATTTCCTCTGGATGGCCAACAACAGGGCATAGAGGCCAAGGCCTTCCCCTGAGGTTGCCTCCTGGCTATGAGATTCAGAGGATTAGTGGAGGTTCCCCTCAGTCACCATGGTTAGGAGCCATTGATAGACTTATCCCCCATGAATCTATCTAATCTCCTTTTAAAGCTGCTTATTCCCGTGGCCATCATAACATCCTCTGGCAGCGAATTCCACATTTTAATTACTCTCTTTGTACAGTAGTATTTCCTTTTGTCTGTCCTGAACCTCCTGCCCATCAGCTTCATTGGATGCTCTTGAGTCCTAGTCTTTTGGGAGAGGGAGAAAAAGGTTCTCTTTGTCAACTCTCTCTACCCCGTGCATAATGTTATAAACCTCTATCATGTCCCCCCTTAATTGTCTCTTTTCTAAATGGAGGAGTCTTCAGCCTTTCCTCATAGGGAAGGTGCTCCAACCCCCTAATCGTCTTGGTTGACCTCCAGTATCCCGTTTCATACAGGGTTCAACCAATTGCCCTGGAAGTCCAACAACAGAGCACAGAGGCCAAGGCCTTCCCCTGATGTTGACTCCTAGCACCGGTATTCAGTGATATGCTTGCCCCCCTTTGAAGCCATCTGTGCTCATGGACATCCCTACATTATGATAAAGCTAAGAAAAAAACCCCTACAAACCTACTTCCCAAGAGATGGTGGGAGAGAGCAAAGCAGCAACCGTATCCCAAAGGTGATATTAGTGTCTCTGTCGCACCACTTTCACCACTTTATTTATTTATTTATTCGTTCAACTTTATATCCCGCTCGAATCCCTTGTCTAGGGGTCTCTAAGCGGCTTACACGTCGGTGCTAGTCACCATTTTATTGTCTTCTAACTAGGGGCACATGTGTTGTGGGGGTGGGGTAACGTACCGGTACCCCTATGGTGGTGGCTGGTGTTGTTCCTTTTGTTGGTCTGCTCTGGCGAATCGTTCTTTCTGGTGCTTGGGCTGCTCTTCCTGGCGGGGTTTCTTCCTGGTGGGTTGCTCTTCCCGGCGCTTGGCGGAACTCTCTCAAGGCACGCGACTCCGCCTTCTTCTCGCCTCAGCTATGTCCTTTCCAGCTCTGCTGGGCTTAGCGTCTGACGTCGTCGCGCACCCGTTTTTTTCCTTTTGGCGGTGGCCACTTGATGTTTCCTCTCTCGGTCGCCAGGGATCGCTCCTTCTGGCTTGCGCCCGCACACTGCCAACGCACACTTGCTCTGAAAAATCCGAGTCCTGTCCAAATCTGTCATGTATGACCAGGAATGCCATTCCTTTGGTGGAGTTCACCCCCCCCAGCTCATCTTTCCTGCTGTTCCTTAGAACAGTGGCAGGAGAAGGTTTTCTTTAATGCCCAGTGGGCTTATTGTGTGACATCACTTCCAGGAAAATCCAGAAGTGATGCCAGTCCACTCTAGGAATGGTCAGAAACTCTATGGTGTTAGGACAGAGTGTCTGGTGATTCATAGAGAGGTGTGACATTACTTTCATGTTTCCCCTGGAAGTGACATCAAGCCATTGCTGATGGCTGCTCACCCTATTCCCCCTAGTGTTTTTCCAAGGTACCCTTATTTATGGAAACATCCTTAGAACTTGGGCACATCTGGAATGTTCCTATCTGCTTTTCTCTGCCCCCCCCCAGTTTAGGTTCATTTCTCAAGCTGCATTCAAATAGCTCTGCATAAATTTAGAAAATAAACAATGGCCCCAGTCACACGGAGCATTAGGCACGCTAGAGAGATGGAAGATAGGTGGATTTTCCGGGCATGATCTCACCGCCACATCTGGGAAGCGTAGAGCTCCCGTGGCTCACCCGAGGCTTCACTCCAAAGATGTGCTGTAAAAAACTAGTACCTCCGAGGTACTAGTTTCCGGAAACTGCGGGGCAAGGGCGGGCGTCAGATCACATTTCCGGTGTTAGCTCGTGGCATCCGGCGCCCGCCCATGTCCTGTCGTGAAAACTTTTTTTTGGTCAAGTCTCCACGGGTGCGCACAAGCACCCAACAGCGCATGCAAACACTTGGGTTAAAAAAAAACACAACCCCCGCGGCGGCGCTTCTTTGCCGCGTCGCAGGAGTGAGGTATGATTGGCACCTCCCCCCAACCACGGGACGTCGGGCGGGACGTTTGATCCGGCTGCCGCGCAGTAGTTCGCTCCGGGACAAACAGCCATGCCTCCCCCCCGCGATATCCGGCCCGTGTGACCGGGGCCTATGCATTCTTTTCTAAGTGAAGCTACGGCTGCATCCAGACATCGCGATAGGCCGCAGCGTACTCAAACACAGCTTGTTTCTCATGCTCACATCACATGCTCCTCTCCCTCCTCCCGTCCTTTCATCTTGCACAGCTCACAACTCAGGGTGACTGGGCATGAAACAAACACCTGTTCCCCATCACTACAAAAGCAGAGGCCTGGGCAAGTCACAGTTTGTTGCAGCAAACTAATTTTGTTGCAAAAGTGCATCTGCCTGGAGAGGAACTTTCCATGTTTTGATTAAACTTACTTCCAAGTAATATTGTAATATTTTTCGGTCTGCTGTGCAATGCCAAAAGCGAATACAAAGAAAACAAGGGAAGCTGCATACCCCCAAACAGACAAGAACACACTGTGTACTTCAAAGATACATTGCTCTCTACCACATTTTAGACACGGGAGGCATCAAAACAATCCCTGTGTAAAGTGCTTCTGGAGGAAGATAAGTTTCACAACTGAGGAACAGAGATATGTTTCCTCTGTACACCCTTGGCATTCTAACCCAGCCACAGCGCAGTATCCAGAAGTTCCTGTTCTTGCATAATGAAGGCACCACCAGATTAATCCAAAGCAAGACTACACTGACGATACCTCCATCAAGTCATTTTAATCTGCTGCATTAACTGGCTCTGGTGCTATTGAGCTGGTGTCTCCAAGCTTCATTATGCAGTCTTAATGAACAGTGAGATATGTCCTTTGGGTTGGATCCAACCAGCTGATGGGAAAAGGGAAGAGGGGATCCCTTAGACCACCAAAAAGGCTATGCTGGGGATCATGGGGCCAGCATGGACAATAACCATGTGTTATGGCAACGGTAATAACGAGGGGAGCTGGATGAGATTGGGCAAAAGAAGTTGGCTGGATCCAACCCGTTGTCTTTTGAAATGTGCCCAAGAGGGTACCCCGAATGAGCAGCAGAGTTTCAATTTTCATTCTGTTCGACTGGCCCGTCAACTCTTTTGTTCGGTTACCATGCTCCACTCAACCTTCACTGAAGAATAATTTGCATGTTGTTGTTTTTTTTAATGCTGAAACACACATCCCCCCCCCATATTGATGCTTGTTCAAAAAGCTAGGTTCAAATCCAGCCACATCTTAAGAGATGAGCAAGATTGGGGGGAGGGGATACGTTTTTGAGAGTTAAATCTCCCTTCCTCAGATGCTAATACACTCAAAAGCTCATACCCCCAAAATCTTGTTGCTCTCTAAGGTGCAATGAAAAAAGAAAAAAGAACTGTGACAATTTAGCGCTTGGTACTATATTCATAAATCATAATATACAATAACAGAAAATAAGTAATATATATAGTGAATGTAGACGGTGGTCTCCGGAATGGTGGGCCGTTTCGACAATGATCTTCTTCTGAACAAGGATGTGTACATAAACTGTCTTTCAACAATTCATTTCTCTTGGTGACGTATTGAAAATATACTGTTGATTCACTTCATCATAAAGCTATGCTTACAGCCGTGTTCACCAAGAGAAATGAATTGCTGAAAGACAGTTTATGTACACATCCTTGTTCAGAAGAAGATCGTTGTCGAAACGGCACACCATTCTGGAGACCACCGTCTACATTCACTATATATATTACTTATTTTCTGTTATTGTATATTATGATTTATGAATATAGTACCAAGCGCTAAATTGTCACAATTCTTTTTTCTTTTTTCATTGGTCTTATTACTGTGCCCATTCTTGTAGCTATGCTCTCTAAGGTGCAACCGTACTCGAGTCTTGCTATTCCACTGCTGACATGGCTACCCTTTGAAACTATCTTCTTACCAAGGGAGCTTTGACTCTAAGGTGCTACTGAAATCCAGCTCTTATACCGCAGACCAGCCCGGCTTCCCGCCTAAAACTTGTTTGGTTTTAAATTTGCATATGAACGTAACTCTCTCCTCAGCCTTTTGGTTAATGTTGAGTCAGGAGCAAGTCCTTCTTAATACACGCAATTCAACTGGAAGACTTATTTGTCAGAGGCGCTTATGAAATCTTTCACCGTATTACTAATCTTGCCTTCATCTAAGATGGTGGAAAGGACATAATTAGTGATGCATCTGATGAAAGAGTTTTTAAGTAAATCTCCTGACTCATAATGAAGGGAAAGGGCTGGAATCTGAAAGGCAATTTTCCCATGCCAGGAACATCATTAACCCAATATGTGAACCGTGAGGCAAATGGTTTGGTTAAATAAATGACTTGTGCTAATCAATTTATTTCTCTTTAATGGGGATGTTTTCATTGGCTTGGCAGTCGGGTGGATATGATGGCGTATAACATGCTTGGCTGTGAACATCTCCATCGTATTCATAAAAAGCATCACAAAAAAACATAAACATGGAAACCAAATTATTAAAAGCCTTGTGTAGTGCTGAAGTCTTCCTTAACACTTCTCCACAGAACCGGGCTCTTCCACCTTCTAACCTTTTCGAAGCTGTACTAGAAAGCAGGAACATCTGCTGAGAGGCAGTGGGTTAAAAACAGGTTGCTTACCTGTAACTGATGATCTTCGAGTGGTCATCTGTGCATTCACACCCACGGGGATCTAGAGCGCACGCGCTGGATCGATCTGTGCTGTGGCAAGCTCTTTTAACGGATTTTCGCGCCCAGTCCCTTGGGCATGTGCAGGAACCCCACTGCACATGCCCAGAGGGGTGGGCGCTGACATCATGGCAGTTTCTTTCTTACCTCCGCGTTGAGTAGACCTTTTTCGTCTGTCAGATCGGTTCGCTTTTGGCTTTCGCCTCACAGCTCTTAGGAATGTTTTCCTTATTCTAAATTTCCTCTCCTTTCTCTTTTTATTTGTTTGTTCTTCAAAAACACCATTTATTTTCTGCTGAGGGGGAGTCTACCGAGGGGTCATTTCGTAGAAAAAGAGCTAGGGGAACTCATTAGTATAACTCATTAGCATATGCCACACCCCCTGACATCAGGGGCCCGGCGGTGGACCTGCAAGGCCAGCAGGAGTGCGAGGAAGCCCCGCCAAGGCCCTCCCTGGCCCCAGGCAGGCAGGGGTGGGGAGAGGCGGGGAGGAAGCAACTTACCCTCCCTCTTCTCCTGCCTCCTCCTGGCTGAATGAGGGCTGGAAGCGGGGCGGCCGGAAGCTTCGTCATGTGCGTTCCCCCGCGTTCCCCCCCGAAATGACCTCTGCCTCTGGCCTTCGGGCTATCCCCCCCTCAAATGTTCCCTCTTCTTCACTTTCTTTTATGGAGAAGTGGGCTTTTTTCAATAAGTGCAAGGGTTTCGGCAGCAAACTTGCTCCTCCCGGCAGTCATACCCTGTGCATTTTTTGTCTCGGAGAGTCTCACCGGCCAGAGTCCTGTCGTCACTGTGCTTGTTTTTCTAATCAAACACGGAAAAAACGAGCTGCGCGCCTTAAAGTAGCGCTGCTAGAATCGGCCCTTACTCCTACCTCAGCGATGGAGGAGAGACCATCAACGTTGACAGCTCCGGCATCGAGACCTGCCTCCGATGCCGACCGCCCGACACCGAAGCTCCCGGCATCGACGGCGCAATCTTCCCCCTTTCACATCTCAGCTGCACCCGGTACAGCTCCTGCTGGCTAACTCAGGGCAGTGCTCTGGTAGGCCGCTGCGTATCTGGAGTCCATTTCTGTGCTCAGCTTGTCACAAAATGCCTCCAAGGCCACCACTGAGTTGGGAGCTAAAGTTGTTCCCTGCCCCAGAGACCCTGGTTGTTGATGACCGATCAAGCCTGCCCCTATATTCAGAGTCCTGCCCCTTAAAGTAAATGTCAAAGGGGTTTCAGAATCCTAGAAAGCAATATGGAAAATTAAGAAGAAGAAGAAGAAGAGATTGGATTTATACCCCTCCCTTCACTTGGAGTCTCAGAGCGGCTTACAAACTCCCTTCCCTTCCCCTCCCCACAACAGACACCCTGTGAGATAGATGGGGCTGAGAGAACTCTGACACAAACTGCTCTTTTTCAAGGACAGCTGTGGCAGAGCTTGTGACTTGCTCATTAAATTTGGGACTTTATATACATGCACAACACAGGTCCTGTCTAAGCCTTGACTTCTTCTAAATCATTGCAATTTGGCTCGGTGGCAGAGCCCATGCTTTCTATGCAAAAGGCCGCGGAGTCAGCCCTGGCTTCTCCTGTTAAAATAATTTCAGCTACCTGATATTGGGGGAAAACGTTTGCTGCTTGAAACCTTGTAGAGCTTCTGCCAGTTGTAGGGGGCAGACCACTGGATGACTTAGTATAAGGTGGCTTCTTACACTCATATTTCATCTCCTCCAGTTAATTATGGTTTGATTGTTAATGTTTAGTCATCGCTCCTTTAAGAACACAAGAAGAGCCCTGCTGAATCAGACCAGTAGGTCATCTACTCCAGCATCGTGTCTCATGCAGTGGCCAACCAGTTCCTCTGGACAGGTAACAACAGGGCATAGAGGCCAAGCCCTTCCCCCGATGTTGCCTCCTGGCTCTGGGATTCAGAGGATGAGTGCCTCTGAATGTGGAGGTTCCCCTCAGTCATCATGGCTAGGAGCCATTAATAAACTTATTCTTCATGACTCTATCTAATCCTCTGTTAAAGCTGTTTATTCCTGTGGCCACCACTACATCCTCCAGCAGGGGATTTCACATCTGAATCGCTATCTGTATAAAGTAGTATTTTTGAATTGCACAACAACCCAGAAGAGCTTTTTTTGCAGCTCTTTGATCTTATATAGAACAAAAGGGAACGAATTCTTTCCTCTGTCCCATTACCATGCCCCGTATCAACAGGCCAAGAATCCACAGAGGCTATTTTCGAGTGCTTTCCAAACCTGGAACGGCAGCCTTGGCTTCTTTTCCTTTTTGCTCCTAGGGCTGCTGCAGTCAGACTGTTCCACCGCTCAGCACGTAATGCTTCTTAAGGACTTGCAAATATTTTACCAATGCTTAAGGATTAAGAAGAGGCTTTGGACAGGCCAGGAGCCACGCCACTCTACTGGTTCAGTGACAGAATTACCTTTCCATAAGAATTCTTGGAAGTTTTCCCTGGACCTTTCACCTAATTCTGTCTGTGCGGCAGAACGAAACTGGGGTTAGTGGCTCAGACTATGAAAATCTGAAATACTTTAATCTGAATAAACAAAATGTGTTTTAACCCATGAGGTTGGCCCATTTTCCCCACAGCCCTGTGAGGTAGATTAGGCTGAAGGCTAAGTGATTGGTTACATGCCAATAAAGGTAACTGGACTGGGCTGGATAAGTGATTGGTCCAAGGACTCCAAGAAAGCTTCATGGCTTAGTAGGAATTCAAACCTGTGTCTTCCTTGTCTGATCCCAAACTCAACCCAGTAAATTGCTCTAGCTCCAACTAAAATATTTAAATATTTGTCCTAACTAAAATCACCATATGCCTGCTTAAACCCTCTCCTTTGAATGACAGCTCACCGGGAAGGTCTTACAGTGTAGTAGTTAAGAGCGGCAGACTTTAATCTGGAGAAAAGGGTTTGATTCCCCACTCCTCCGCATGAAGCCAGCTGGGTGACCTTGGGTCAGTCACAATTCTCAGAACTCACTCAGCCCCACCTACCTCACAGGGTTATCTGTTGGGAGAGAAAGGGAAGGTGATTGTAATCTGCTCCAAGACTCCTTTGGGTGGTGAAGAGCAGGGTATAAAACCTCCCCCTCCTGCTCCCCCCTCCCCTCCCTCTCCTCCTCCTCCTCCTCTTCCTCCTCCTCTTGTTTTTCTATCAGAGGAAGCTCAAGCTTAGTCTTTGGAGAGCAGCCAGAAGATCCAAGGGTGGATTCCATTAAGTGTTTTCCTTGGACAGAAGGATTTCTGCCTGCAGAGCATGACTTCCCAACTTGCAGGCCCTTAATTCTCCAGGAACACCACTTTTACTCTGGGGGATCCCCCCCCCCAGTGTTGTAGGAGAACCACCAAGAACAACCATGTGCTCTCATAATATTGACTAGCTATGTTAGAAGGTATAATCAAGACATTCTACTCACATTACTGCAAAAAGATTGTTAGGAAGCCAGGATGAAAGATTATTCATTCATTTATTTATTCATTTATTTATTCATTCATTCATGTATTTGATTTATACCCCATCCTCGCTGAAGAGGCAGGCTCAGGGTGGCTAACAGGGCCATTGGCACCATAAACAATAAAACAATAAAAGCAACTTAAGCAAATTAAAAAGATGTAGGTCCCAAGGTGTTTGTTTTTTTTTTAAAGCAGGGGCTGCGGTGGCTCAAGTGGTTAAGACGCTGAACTGCAGGCTGTGGAAGGTCAGTAGTTCAGCAGTTCAAGACCCGGGTGCCGCAAGACAGGGTGAGCTCCCGTCTCTAGTTCCAGCTCCTGCCAACCTAGCAGTTCGAAAGCAAGAAATTGCAAGTAGATAAATAGGTACCACTTTGGTGGGAAGGTAACAGCGTTCCGTGCGCCTTGGTGTTTAGTCATGCCGGCCACATGACCACGGAAACGTCTTCGGACAGCGCTGGCTCTTCGGCTTGGAAACGGAGATGAGCACCGCAACCCTAGAGTCGGATTCGACTGGCTTTCGAGCAAGGGGAACCTTTACCTTTACCTTTATTCCAGATATGCAGCAGTTCCGTTAACTGTTGATTCATGAAAAACTTACTGTTGTCACTAGCGACAGATTCCTTCCATACCTGGCCACCAAAGAAGTTTCCTAGTGAGGGTGAGACTGCTTTCTAAACCCCACCCATTTAAAGTGTGCCAACGGCCACAGGTACCACTTCTGCAACTTATTAGCCTCCAGGTTGGCGCTTGTAGGGGAGTGAGGGGGCATTTCCCCCCCCCTCTATGTGTGCATATGTGTGTAAGCGCTGTCAGGTCGCAGTCAACGTGCGGTGACCCCTCATGGGGTTTTCAAGGCAAGGGACGAACAGAGGTGGTTTGCCATTCCCCGCTTCAGCATAGCAGCCCTGGGCTTCCTCCATAGTTTCCCATCCAAATACCAACCAGAGCTGCCCTGCTTAGTTTCTGAGATCTAACAAGATCAGGCTAGCCTCAGCCATCCCGTTCAGGGCAGAGCCTCTCCTCGGGGACTGGATTTGACTCCGGAGTTTCTAGTTAAGGACACAAGAAGAGCCCTGCTGGATCAGACCAGTGGCCCATCTAGTCCAGCATCCTGTCCTGGCCCGTAGCTAACATGGGGCCCACGGGGTCTGGCCCCCTTGTGTTTCTTCTGGGCCCCCTCCCTCCTGGGCTGCCCCCAAAGTGCTCCAACTTACCACCTGCACTGTACTTTCATTTAATTAGCTGGTGCCCCCCCCCCGAGGCCCCCTCCCAAAGAATTCCCTAGCTACGGGGCTGATCCTGTCTCACACAGTGGCCAACCCGTTCCTCGGGGGGGGGGGACAAACAATGCAAAGAGGCCGAGACCTTCCCCAATGTTGCTTCTCTGGCTCTGGGATTCAGAGGCTTAGTGCCTCCGAATGTAAAGGATAAGTATGTAAGAAAAGAAGAAGAGATTGAATTTGTACCCCACCCTTCACTTGGAGTCTCAGAGCGGCTTACCAACTCTGTCCCCCCCCCCCAACAGACACCCTGTGAGCAATGTTCCCTCTAAGCTGTGGAGTCTTGTGAGCAAAAATTCTACTTTGTGAGCTACTGGCATTAAAGTTGTGAGCAGGTGATTAGGCTGCTGCATAAATTAGTTTGCTCTGGAGCCATCCTTCCTGAGCTGAGACAAAAATGTGTGAGCTGGAGGCTAAAAAACTGTGAGCTAGCTCACACTAACTCACCTTAGAGGGAACACTGCCTGTGAGGTAGGTGGGGCTGAGAGAGTTCTCCCGAGAACTGCCCTTGAGAGAACAGCTCTGAGAGAACTTGTCACTGACCCAAGGTCACATCAGCAGCTGCAAGTGGAGGAGTGGGGAATCAAACCCAGTTCTCCCAGATTAGAGTCCGCGCTCTTAACCTCTACACCAAACTGGTTCTCGAGCCCTGCTGAATCAGAGCAGTGGTCCATCCAGTCCAGCATCCTGTCTCACGTAGTGGCCAAGCATTTCCTCTGGAGGGCCAACAACAGGCCATAGAGGCCGAGGCCATCTCCTGAGGTTCTGTGATTCAGAGGATTAGTGCCTCTGAATGTGGAGGTTCCCCTCAGTCACCCTGGCATAGTGGCTGACTCCAGCTTTGCATCTTGAAATTAAACAGAATAACCAACCTTTTTTGTATTTTTTAGCCCACCCGTTGGCTCTTTATCCTTCATTCTGGTAGTCACTTTTGAAAGAGAATGGAGTGTAAGGCTCTGCGTCCCCTGTAAACTGCATTTCATGGGATAGGAGGTGTTGTGTTGTGAAATCTGAAACTGCCTGTGCCTTTTCCCCTTTGGTCATGGGCACACCCACTGGGTGAAACCGGCCTGCTGAAAGCCTCTCCTAGTGTACACCCCTTTTAATTTAGGCGACTGATTCATCAGGCAGTATTGCTTGCTCAGCGGCTTAAGAGCCTTTGTAATCCTGTTCCTCCGCTCCCGGCAGCCATTTCCAAGCCTTTCGTTCGCCTCTCCGCTCAGAGGGATTTCATACAGAAGACAATTGTGATGATCTTGAAAATTACAGCAGTCGCTTAAGTTTATGGCATATATCTAGCTTTGGGGCTGCCCCACCAAGAGCAAAAGAAGAGCTGGTGTGAGTGACAGAAGGGCACGTTAGGAGCAGGATGATCCAATTTCAAATCCCACCCCCACCCCCTTCATTTTTCCACAAAGCTAACTGTGTGGCTTTGGACCAGTCACTCTTTCAGGCTGGTGTACCCACCTCCCAGGGTTGTTGTGCAAGGGTAATGCAAAGAAAGAGGAGAGCACGTATGCCACCCTGAGATCCTTAGAGGAAAGAAAGAAGAAGAAGAAGAAGAAGAAGAAGAAGAAGAAGAAGAAGAAGAAGAAGAAGAAGAAGAAGAAGAAGAAGAAGAAGAGGAGGAGGAGGAGGAGGAGGAGGAGGAGGAGGAGGAGATTGGATTTATACTCTCCCCTTCACTTGGAGTCTCAGAGCGGCTTACAAGTTCCTTTCCCTTCCCCTCCCCACAACAGACACCCTGTGAGGTGGGTGGGGCTGAGAGAACTCTGACACAAACTGCTCTTTTTCAAGGACATCTGTGACAGAGCTTGTGACTAACCCAAGGTCACATCAGCAGGTGCGAGTGGAGGAGTGGGGAATCAAACCCAGTTCTCCCAGATTAGAGTCCGCACACTTAACCACTACACCAAACTGGCTCTCTGATAGGATCACTACACAGCCAGTGGAGCCGGCTGCTCATTAACACAGGAAGCCCCGCTCAGTAGCAGTCTGGAGCCACACAGGGTCTTGCACTGCCCATGGCCCATGTTAAGATTACAGCCGTTATATTCTGCTCAAGATGTGAACTGCTCCGCTCAGTAGGGGAAAGAAATTGGAGGGAACGTGGGGCACAATGAACAAAAATTCTTTCTTGAAAGGCTTTTGGATGCGTTTGTAGAGATACAGCCTGTTGTGGTGGTCGTGTGTCAACAAGTACTGGGGAGATGAGAGCTGGATTCATTTAGCCCTGAAAGTCATAGGTGACCACGGACCAAGTATTCTCTAAGCCTGCCCTGCCCCACAGGGTTATTCTGAGAAGAATAAGATAAAGGAAGACCGAGTTCCTTTCCGCACTAGACCTTAAATCCTGGTTCAACCCTGTCCTCGAACTTACATTCTACACTACACGTGAGTTCACCCCTCTAATTATCTCGGGGTATTTTTACATTACATTTTTACAAGAAGCTGCGGTGGCTCAAGTGGTTAAGACGCTGAACTGCAGGCTGTGGAAGGTCAGTAGTTCAGCGAGACCCGGGTGCCGCAAGACGGAGTGAGCTCCCGTCTCTAGTTCCAGCTCCTGCCAACCTAGCAGTTCGAAAGCAAGAAATTGCAAGTAGATAAAACAGGTACCGCTTCGGTGGGAAGGTAACAGCGTTCCGTGTGCCTTGGTGTTTAGTCATGCCGGCCACATGACCACGGAAACGTCTTCGGACAGCGCTGGCTCTTCGGCTTTGAAACGGAGATGAGCACCGCAACCCTAGAGTCGGATTCAACTGGCTTTCGAGCAAGGGAACCTTTACCTTTACCTATTTTTACATTCTACGCTACACTCGAGTTCACCCCTGTAATTATCTCGGGTTATTTTTGTTTCCACATTACATTGAGGTCACCCCGGTTTCGCCCCACACTTGTCCCGGGATAAACGGGTGCTGTTATAACCAGGGATAAATGCAAGGTACTTTGTCGCGAGTTGAACTCTGATAAAAGCAGGGATGAGATCCAAGTGCGGAAAGAACCCGAGTGATGTACTTATTCATTTGTTTTACTACACTTATATCCCACCGTACTTTGCAGTGGGGACCAGAACAGCTTTCTTCAGAGCATAAGCCTTTAGGGGGGGAATGGTTTACTAGGGCAAGGGCAGATTAATAATAAAAACATCTGGAGCTAGTTCTCCTGAGCATCCTGTTTTGTTTATGGCATTTGGGAGGCATACCCTACAGAGCGGTGCGCCTGGGTGCGTGCGTGCAAAGACACGCACGCCATTAGGTGGAGGTGGTCAGTAAGAACACCCCGGCTCCCCGGTAACTCTTCCACAACCCCACTCTACGTAACAAGTATAAATTTGTCGAAACCGGTTTGACTGTCAACGCCTTTCTCAGCAGAACTATA
Organism: Gekko japonicus; assembly: GCF_001447785.1. Lineage (NCBI taxonomy): Eukaryota > Metazoa > Chordata > Lepidosauria > Squamata > Gekkonidae > Gekko > Gekko japonicus. Next base: position 241,922 of record NW_015170282.1, on the reverse strand, counting down.
GCTGTGACTGGAGATGTGTCATCACCACACGGAGCGAGTTGGGTAACGACGGTGGACCAGACTGAGCACCTGAAACCACACCATGCCCTTAGAATAGCAAAATAAAAATCTCATTCAGAGTATTGCTGTCGAGTTACTTTCTCCAGCCAGAGTCTGTTTCTGAGTGAACAAGAGATTCCAAAGTTTCGTTGTTGTTGTTTTTAAAACCTCTGTAGCCCTCCCTTCTCCCTCACCAAAAAACCCCAAAACCCTGACATTTTCCATGGAGGGGCACAAGCTTTTCTTTCAGGCAGGCCTTCCTTTCCCCCTCCATGGAGCTCAGAGCAGCGCCTGCGGTTCTCCTTCCTTCATTGTGTTGATACAACAACCCCGTGAGGCCTGTCAGGCTGAGGGAGCGTGACTGAGAAGGTTCAGTCTGGTCAAAAGAGAACCTTTCAGGGGAATCCCCTCCAGCAGCCCACACTAGGGCAGGTGAAAAATGAAAGGATCTTCTTCGTGGTCTCTGTGCATCACACCCTTGGGAATATACTGCGCCTGCGCTGACCTTCTCGGTACCGGTAGCTAGCAAAAGGGATTTTCGCGCCTCTCCCAGGTCACGCGCCGGCTCCACTGCGCATGACCAAGGAGGGGCACGCAGATCCCGCCAGTTCTTTTCTGACCGCCGCGCTGGTAGGACGCCTTCTGCTTCGGTCTGTTAAGTACCTAACTTTCTGCTAAACTCGCGTTTAGTTAGTTTCCTTTTCTTTATTTTGTTTTTTGTAGTTAGCATTTTTCTTCGGTGTGTTTGTTCCTTGTCTTTAACGTTTCCCCCTCCGCTGGCCTATGGCCCCGCGGTGGGGTTGTTTCAAACGGTGTAAGACTTGTGGCCTTAAAATATCTCCCACCGACGGGCATTCGCTTTGCCTCGTCTGTTTAGGGGAGTCGCACTGTGTTTCTAAGTGCGGACATTGCCAGAAATTCTCGAACCAGACGAGAAAAAACAGGGCAGCTCGTCTGCACTTGGCTTTGATGGAGAAGGCGCTATCTCCACAGTCGTCTTCGCCGTTGGACACGTCCGGGCACGCCTCGATGTCCACCCTGGCTGCGGACACTTGTCCTCCCGTTTCGGGACCATCGACGTCGACGGTCGCAATCGATGCTTCGGCACCGAAACGATCGACGCCGATAAAAGACCACCCCGTACCTTCCAAGATCCGGAAGCAGGGCAAAGACTCACAGCAGTCGAAGAAACCTAAAACGGACAAGTCGAAAGTCCATAAGGTTTCAGCTAGTCAAGGTCGAGATCTCACGCAAGAACCTCATCACCTGATTGGTTCAGATCTCGACATCGACCTTACTCAGCAGACAAATCAGTCGCAATCTGATATGTCGAGTCGTCAATCCTCTCATGCTTCCCCGGAACGTGGAGTCGATGATCGACACCGACCGGCATCCCCTACTTTAACCTGGGATGAGAGACAGTGGCATTACTTGTATGGAAGCCGATACCCATACCCATGGGCTTTTCCTCCACCACCTCCACCTGACTGGGATCGTCAATCGGTGTCATCCCGCATCTCGCAGTTTCGGGATCGATCCTCGGTATCGAAGCAGTCCATGCCGATACATCCACCAGACCCGGCTGCACCCCCGGTCAACATGCCGACAACGCATCAACCGGAATTACCCGGATCATCCCCGGAACCATCCAATGTATCCTCCGATTCAGACGACTCCTCTGAACATATAGAGGACGTGAACATACAATCCACCCCACAGGATGTGGAAGCGGATCTGCCTATTTCTCCATCAGAGGATGTTAAGTCATATGGAGACTTTGTTCAACGTATGGCGTTGGACCTGTCTATGACTCCTACTCTCGTTGCCAGTTTCGTGGATGACAATGTTTTTGACATTATGCATTCCAACACTTCGCCTTCTGTGGCTCTTCCAATGACAAAAGTCCTCTTACAAACTACTAAGGACTTTTGGACCCATCCGGCCTCCATTACTGTATCCAATAAACGTCTGGATCACATGTACAAGATCCAAGAATCTGGGGCTGAGTTTCTATACACGCATCCTAAACCCAATTCTTTGGTCGTATCGTCGTCCACGAAAGGAAAATCGAGTCACTCAACGCCATCAGATAAGGAAGGAAAGAAGTTGGACTCGGTGGGCAGAAAATTTTACACTGTCGGTGCAATGGGCATTAAAACGGCAAATTATGCAGCCTGCATGGGCCGCTATCAGTTCAATTTGTGGAAACGCTTAAACGACTTCCTTCCACATGTACCAAAGGAATGTCAGCCTCAGATTAAGAGGCTTCAAAATGAAGGGATGGTACTGGCTAGACATCAAATTAGTGCTGCCAAGCATTCCTTGGAATCTGCTAGCAAGACTCTAGCAACTTCCGTAGCCCTACGCAGACATGCCTGGCTCCGTTCCTCCTCATTGCCATATGATACCAGATCGTCGGTGGAGGACCTTCCTTTTGAAGGCTCTGGACTGTTTAGTTCCACCACTGATACGGTATTACAGGAAATGGATAAGAGTATCAAGACGTCTAAAAGTCTGGGAATCTCTCCCCCAACTAAATACCCTAAGACCAAGCAATGGCCTAGACAATCTTGGTCTTCTAGACAACCGTACAACAAATCGCCTACGGATCAATGGCAAAGACCTCCCTCTTCTCAGTCAAGGTCTTTTCCCCCTAAGAATAAAGGACAATCATCGGGTGCCTATAAGTCGAAGTTTCCCAAGAATCCCAAACAGGGGCTTTGACTTCAGCCTTACTGCTCATACTCGCCTCGCTCCCTTTCTTCACGCATGGCTGGACATTTCTACAGACAAATGGGTTCACTCTATAATAAGAGATGGCTATCTCATAGAGTTTTCTCAAATCCCCACAATTTCCCATTTCGTCGGAACTCCAACGTCACCTGTCCTGATGCAAGAAGTACGATCTCTGTCACTGAAAAACGCTATAGAGATAGTCCCGGCGGCAGATCGTTGCCACGGGATTTATTCCAGATATTTCACGGTCCCCAAGAAGGACGGAGGACTTCGTCCAATTATGGATCTAAGATTTCTCAATCGATTCATTGTTTACAAAAAGTTTCGTATGACCACTTTGCAAAGTATTTTACCACTCCTGCCTCCAGGGACATGGATGGTCACTTTAGATCTCAAAGACGCTTATTTTCACGTCTCCATCCATCCTCGTCACAGAAAATTCCTCAGATTCACGGTCGGAGAGGACCATTATCAATTCAAAGCCCTCCCCTTCGGGCTCTCTACCGCCCCCAGGGTTTTCACGAAGGTAATGGTGGTTGTCGTCGCCCACCTTCGTCTTCAGGGCATTCAGATTTTTCCGTACATAGACGACTGGTTAATGGTGGCAGATTCAAAGGACTGTCTCCTTCAGCACATCACCATTACACTGTCGACCCTATCCTCCCTTGGAATTCTAGTCAATTTGCAGAAATCCATGCTGCAACCTGCAACTCGCGTGCAGTTCATAGGAGCTGTCATAGATTCCCTGGCCACTCGGGCCTACCTTCCTCGCCAACGGGCAGATACCATTCGTCTGGAAATTCGACGTTTGTTCCGATCCAATGTGACATCAGCAGTCCACGTTCAGCGGATCCTGGGTCTCATGGCAGCCACCACCTCTGTGATCGAGTGTGCACGCCTTCGCATGCGTCCGTTGCAGCTTTGGTTTCTAAAGAAATTTCGCCCCTCCTTTCACCCCCCAAGTCTTCGACTAGTCGTGCCTCCTCAGGTCCTTACCTCCCTGCAGTGGTGGCTCGTGGACACCAATTTGCTGGCGGGTGCACCGTTCCAACCGATTGTTCCCGTGATGTCGATCACCACAGACGCCTCCCTGTGGGGTTGGGGTGCTCATACGGACGACACTTGTGTGGGTGCTCCATGGCAGCCCCTTTGGAAACGTCATCACATCAACTATCTGGAACTGCTGGCCGTAAAATTTGCCCTCAGATCCTTGCACAAACAGGTTGCAGGGAAAGCTGTGTTAATATTTACGGACAATACAACTGCAATGGCTTATATCAATCGCCAGGGCGGGACAGTGTCCAGATCCCTTTGCAGGCTAGCTATGGACATATGGGAAGAGTGCCTTCATCGGAATATCACTCTCCAAGCTGCCCATCTGCCAGGAACTTTGAACCAGCAAGCAGATTTCCTGAGCAGAGGAGGAGCATCGGACCACGATTGGGAGCTGAATTCAAAGTATCTCCTCCCTCTTTTTCAACGTCTGGGACATCCCCACATCGATGTTTTTGCAACTCGATTCAACAAGAAGTGTCCCATGTTTTGTTCCAGAGCGGGGTTGGACCCTCTGTCACTGGGGGACGGCCTGTTGATATCGTGGGCTCACAACTTTCTGTACCTATTTCCTCCGATTCCGCTGCTTCACAGGGTGTTGGTGAAAATACAACACGACAAGCCCCATTGTCTTCTAGTAGCCCCCTGGTGGCCTCGGCAAGTTTGGTTCCCGACACTGTTGAGGTTAGCCAAGGGATCCTTTGTACACCTGCCGCAGGAGTTGGATCTCCTCCAGGCTCAGGAGGGCCAGGTCCTTCACTACGATCCTCTGAGTCTCAAGCTGACTCTGTGGGAAATACGCTTTCAGTGATGGACGCTCGTATCAATGATGTCTTGTTGAACTGTCGTAAACTGTCTACTCGGACTTCCTACACAAGGAAGTGGAATCTATTCCTGCAGTATTTGAATTCCTCAAATCTACCTCCTCCGCCAGTGGATTTGAGGTCTATTTTTGCATTTATTTTGTCCAGAATGGACTTGGGTCTCAGTTTTTCGTCGGTTAAAGTGTATTTAGCTGCGGTGTCAGCTTTTCATCCATCTGTTGATGGGTTTTCAGTTTTCTCGCATCCTCAGACAAAACAGTTTTGTAAAGGCCTTATTCGCCTGTACCCTCCCCGTCGTCCTCCAACCCCGGCCTGGGATTTGGCTTTAGTTTTGCGTTTTTTGATGGGAAAACCTTTCGAGCCATTGGCCACTTGCTCTCTAAAATTGCTGTCACTCAAGACTGCGTTTTTGGTGGCCATTACCTCTGCTCGTCGGGTCAGCGAATTGTCTGCTCTGAGGTGTGATCCACCATACTTAAGTTTTTCCCCACATGGGGTTTCATTGTCTTTGGACATCTCCTTTTTACCGAAAGTTGTTTCGGAATTTCATTTACGTTCAGATGTAGTTCTGCCATCATTTTTCCCGTCTCCTGCTAATGAAGAGGAACGGAAATTGCATTCTCTGGATGTTAAGAGAGCGTTGTTGTTCTATTTGGGCAGGACTAAGTCTTTTCGCCAGTCTCCAGCTTTGTTTGTTGCTCACAGTATGCCCTCCCAAGGGAAGAAGATCTCTTCCCAGAGGCTGTCGAGATGGATTGTGGAGGTGATCAAGCTATGCTACGCTTTGGCTAAGAAACCTCTTCCAGGTCAGCTTCGCGCCCATTCTACGAGGGCGGTAGCAACTTCCACAGCTTTCCTGCGAGGTATGCCGTTGGAGGACATCTGCAACGCTGCGACTTGGGCTACTCCGCTCACCTTCGTGAAGCATTATGCCCTTGATGTCCGGTCTTCTCGTCGTGTGGCGTTGGGTCGGTCTATATTGCAGACGGCGCAGATGTAGGGCCTCGGCCCCTCCTCCAGGTAAGAGTTATTGCTTGCTATTCTCCCAAGGGTGTGATGCACAGAGACCACGAAGAAGATAGACAGGTTGCTTACCTGTAACTGGTGATCTTCGAGTGGTCATCTGTGCATTCACACCACCCGCCCTCCTTCCCCTCTGCTCTCGGCCCTTCATCTTGTTTCTTTGAAGGCTGTTGGGCGGCGGTCAGAAGGAACTGGCGGGATCTGCGTGCCCCTCCTTGGTCATGCGCAGTGGAGCCGGCGCGTGACCTGGGAGAGGCGCGAAAATCCCTTTTGCTAGCTACCGGTACCGAGAAGGTCAGCGCAGGCGCAGTATATTCCCAAGGGTGTGAATGCACAGATGACCACTCGAAGATCACCAGTTACAGGTAAGCAACCTGTCTTTTCCAGGTCAGGGTTGAGGGCTGGCCTGAGCAGCTAGGGGGACCTGCCTTTTGTTAAATTTTCAGTCTGCTTTGTCCTGTAAATAGCTCAGGAGGCCTCCCTTCCTCCATTTTGTCCTCTCAATGACCCGCCGTGAGTTATGTTCAGTTCAGGTAGTGTGACTGGGCCTAAGCTCAGTGAGGGTTTGAACCCAGTTCTCCTTGGTCCTAGTCTAAACTTCTAAACCACTAGACCTCACCACCTCTTTCTTGATTTGACATGCCTGTTTCTAAACACAGGGCTGGTTCTTTCACACGCTGCAGAAGGCGGGGGGCGTCCGAAGCAGGCAGAAAGATATTTGTGCCTGTTGTATGACTCTACAGTGTACATGAATTGTGATTGCCTACTGCCTTAGATTGTCTTGCATAAATTTGACATTGTTGTTAGAAAGCATTTTGAAGAAGTAAAAGGAAGCTTTGGCAACACAGAGGATTGTGTGCAGTTCTGGAAGCCTCACTTCAAAAAGGATGTGGACAGAACAGAGGGGGTGCAGAAGAGCGCGAAGAGGATGATCGGGGGCCTGGAGACCAAGCCCTGTGAGGAAAGGCTGAGGGACTTGAGAACATTCAGTCTGGAGGAGAGGAGGCTGAGATGGGACAGGATTGCTCTCTTGAAGTATCTGAAGGGCTGTCCCTTAGAGGAGGGCAGGGAGCTGTTCCTGTGGGCAGCAGAGGAGAGGACTTGCATTAATGGGTTTAAATTAAGGGCGGGGAGGTACCGGCTGGATCTTAGGGAAAGCTTTTTGACAGTAAGAGTTGTTCAGCAGTGGAACCAGCTGCCTAGGGAGGTGGTGAGCTCCCCCTCTCTGGCAGTCTTCAAGCAGCGTCTGGACAAACCCTTGTCAGGGATGCTCTAGGCTGACCCTGCACTGAGCAGGTGGTTGGACTAGATGGCCTGTATGGCCCCTTCCAACTCTGTGATTCTGTGAAGCCACAGCAGTGTTTTATATCTTTGCCTTAAAAAGCATTTCGCTCATCATTCTAGCAGGGCAAATGTTTAGTGAGACATTTCATCCCGTTCTGTTCTTATTTTTATTTTATTGGAAAAACTTTTTTAAAAGTTGAAGAAAACAGGGAAATCTATCGGGCATGTACAGAGCACTCTATCCTTTAAGTATTCTGGTCCAAGGTTTAGGGCTTTGAAGGGAATGGCCAGCTCTTTAAATTGGGCTAGGAAGCAAATCAGCAGTCCATTGACCTGGAGGTCACCAAAGCATGAATGATGGTAGCCAGCTCTCTATCTGATGAAGGGGGCTTTGACCCTCAAAAGCCCACCCCCCCCAAAAAAAAATACCGTTGGTCTCCGAGGTGCTACTGGACTCCCACCTAGCAGTTGTTTATCTGAACAGCTCCTAGAATTTCTTCCGTAAAAGCCATGACAATTAAACAGACACACATGTATTTTAAATTTGTAAACCAACTAAGAACATAAGAGATGCCAATGTTGGATCAGGCCAAAGGCCCATCCAGTCCAACACTCTGTATCCCACAGTGGCCAGAAATACCAGTGCCATCAGGAGGTCCACCAGTGGGGCCAGGACATTAGAAGCCAACTAGAGCGTCTCTCAAGGTAGTGTCTTATAAGTAAGATGACTTATATGTTGTTATGCAAGCACTGCACGGACAGTCAGTACTGTGAGCTGACTGCCAGTGGAGAACTTTGAATAATGGCTGCTACCGTCAAGAACATCAACGATTACTGACACTATTAAGGTTTTAGAATTGTTTTAATCGTAATTCATATTTTAATGTAACTTAATTGTTTTGTGTAAGCCGCCCTGAGCCAGCTACGGCTGGGAGGGTGGGGTAGAAATCCGAAATAAACAAATATTAAGATGGCTGCGACCGCGTGCGCCTGGCCATGCGGTCTACCGGACTCACAGACCTTCGGGTCTAGAACAATAGCCACCGTGGATCCTAGCGAGAGCCAATGGGAGCGCTAGGATCCTGAAGAGAACCTATCGTTAACGAGGCCATGTATATAGAATCTGTCACAGGAATTGGGGTGGGATGTTGGGTGTGAGTGCGTGCACAAATATAAGCTGGCCTCGCACCGGTTAAGTTATCTCTCTTTGTTCCGATGTAATCAATAAATGTGAGCTGATTTCACTATGCTACGCCTGGAACGCCACTACTTTTCATATGTTCTGTAATTCTTACTTACAGGATGCATTTTTTTTTCCTTTTCTTTTCCCCAGTCTTGCTTTTAACGGAGATATTGAGGGGCTGAGAGCTTGGCACTTGGGTGGCGTGAGCATGAATCAGCGTGGTTATGATGGGAAAACTCCGCTTTATGTGGTAATACATCACGTGGACCTCGGTTGTATGCATTTTTTTTGGCGGGGAGGGGACAAGATAGGCACAAAATGGGTGTTTTTCAGTCCAGAAGGAGCCCCCCCCCCCCGAAGCTGACTATGCTTGTAGCCACCACCACTTCCTGTGGCAGTGAATTCCACATGTTAATGACTCTTTGGATGAAGAAGTACTTTCTTTTATCTGTTCTAAGCCTACTGCTTATCCATTTCATCGAGTTCCCACGAGTTCTTGTATTGTGAGAAATGGTGATAAGTACTTCTTTCTCTGCCTTCTCTACCCCATGCCTGATTTTGTAAACCCCTTGCGAAAGGGGCCACCATAGAGAAGGCTCTTCTTACAGGTTCCAGTTTGGCTAGAACTGTGGACGGGAATTTGGGTCAGGGGTTGACTTGAAGTGTACAGTGGCAGGTGCACGTGCATCTACATACAAATTGTGTGGTGGGGCTTACCAGCACTGAAATTTTGTCTTGCAGGCCAAGACCAAGGGACACATAGAAGTTGCTGCATTTTTAAAGTCCATAACCTAATTTGGTAAGGCTAATTTTCATTTTATATATATATAAAACAAAACCAGGCATTTGCTGATACGTCTGTATTACTGCTGAATGTGCCTTGACCTGGATAGCCCAGGCTAGCCTGATCCCGTCAGATCTCGGAAGCTTAGCAGGGTCGGCCTTGGATAGTATTTGGAAAGGCAACCTCCAAGGAATATCAGGGGCGTGATGCAGAAGCAGGCAAGGGCAACACCTCTGATAAGTCTCTTCCCTTAAAAACAAGTATCGCTTGCCACCAATGCTCCCTCTAAGCCGTGGAGTCTTGTGAGCAGAAATTCTACTTTGTGAGCTACTGGCATTAAAGCTGTGAGCCAGCGGTTTGACCGCGGCATAAATTAGTTTCCCTTGGAGCCATCCTTCCTGAGCTAAGGCAAAAGTGTCTAAAAAACTGTGAGCTAGCTCACACTAACTTGGCTTAGAGGGAACACTGCTTGCCACCTAGTTGTGCAAAATGCTAAAAGAGCTAGAACTCTTTCCTCTCCCCCCCTTCCTTCCCTTCCTGCCTCCTTTCCACCTTTCCATGGGGCAGTGACATAATTGGAATTTGAAGTGTTAACGCCACCTGAGATTTTTAATCGATGTATTATTTAAATTGTTTTATTAACTATGAATGTTTTTATTGTTATGTTGTTCACTGCCCTGAGCTGTGTGTATTCAGGGGTAGGGCGGTCTATAAATTTAAATTATAAACAAATAAATAAACTTCTGGCTGCCAGACAATCTTAGGATCTCCTGGCTATTCTACACACAATGCTGAAAGTGGAATGGTTAATTTGGATGATGGCTAAATTGTTTTTTTAATCATTTGTATGCCACCTTTCCACCCAAATAGGGTCCCCCTAGATGACAAACATCAATACACTAAAAGAACATTTAAAATGTACGTATAATTATTTAACAATACTATAAGAACATATATCTGGGCTAAATGTTGCCCCAGAAGGTCAGACCAGAACCAACGGGTTGAAATTAAATCAAAAGGGGTTTTGGCTAAACATCAGGAAGAACTTCCTGACAGTTACAGCGGTTCCTCAGACACTTCCTCGGGAGGTGGTGGGCTCTCCT